>NW_026521957.1:0-46347 GCF_021234435.1 Artibeus jamaicensis
CCTGTTACATATGAGGTGAGGAGCCTTAGCTGTTCACCATGGTGGGGCCACCCAGGTTGCTGGTTTGTGATGCTCTGTGTGGGGGCGTAGTCAGAAAGGGGGCAATGAGGGTTTCCTCTGGTCATTCCTGCTGCTGGGGCCTGCCCAGTCTGGCTCACTGCTTGTTCCTTCTCTGGTTTATCAGCATGCAAATGTGTGACTGCGGTCAGCCTGCCGCTTTTCACCTTTACTGGGTTTGCCTGTCACTACCCCACACCTGGGGTTCATCCTTGACTGCCTGCACACCTTTGTCCAGGGATCTTTTTTACCTGACCCACTCCTCTGCTGTGTTTGCCTTTCTTACCGGTCCAGCTGTGTGGTTCATTATTGTCAGGTTCCCGTATTGTTCATTTTTCTGTGGTTTGGCTGCGTTTTTTATTGCTAAAACTTTGTTGTTTCTATACTTGGTTGTGTGAGAAGGCACAGTGTTTCCACCTACACCTCCATCTTGGCGGAAGTCCCCAATGTTGAATTTTGTATTAATCATAGTTAAAAATTAGTTTAACTGCATACATATGTATCCTTAAGTTATAGAGTGTACAATTTTGTATTCCTTAGCTTTATTAAAATTATGGTATATGGTACATAGTTTTCTGAATCTTTTATCCACAGTGTTGACTTCCTCACATTTAATCATGTGATTTCTCATCTCTGTATTTTCACCAGTTCCCTGCTTTGTATTATTCCATGTCTCAATAGACCACATGTTATGAACACAATTACACAGTGTGCTACTCTGTGCTGCTATGGACACCCTGAAAGAAATTAGTTTGTGTTAAGTAGGCTGTTTGCATGCTCACTTTTATGGGTGGTTAGAGTATTTTCCTAAAGATGTATTATGAGTTACACTCCTGCTTGTGTTTATATATGTGCATTTGTGTGTGTGCATGTGTGTAAAGAATTTAAATATACTTTACAAAGGGCTTTCTGTTGTGATAAAACCAAGTTTTCTTTAACACATTAAAAAATGCAACCTACTTTTCTAATCTGATTTGTCATATTTATAATAAAGTCCAAATACTTTTTTACCTCTTTGTAGACTCTTTTCTTTTTATTGGTTTATTATACCTAAGACAATACTACATTATTTTAAGTCATGTAAATACCTTTTTATATCTGTTAAGAGTCTTACTACATGATAGCCTAATTAATAACAATGCTTTCTCTTTCCGAAAAATATTTTGCACAAAATGATTAAAAGAATTTCAGAGGTCTAAACCCCAAGCACTCAAAAAATCATGGAGACTGAATGGTATGCTATTAAACAATGAATGGGTCAAGAATGAAATTAGGGAAGAAATCAAAACATTTCTGGAAACAAATGAAAACGTCTCACAACAACCCAAAACTTATGGGACACAGTGAAGGCAGTCCTGAGAGGGAAGTTTATAGCAATACAGGCCTAACTAAAGAAGATAGAAACATTTCAAACAAGCAACCTAACCCTATGCCTGCAAGAACTCGAGGAACAACAACAAAGACAGTCCAGAGCAAGCAGAAGGAAGGAAATAACCAAGATCAGACCAGAACTAAATGACATAGGGACTAAAAGCATAATTCTAAGGATCAGTGAATCCAGGATTTGGTTCTTTGAGAAGATAAATAAAATAGACAAGCCTTTAAGTAGGCTCATCAAGAAAAGAAGAGAGAGGACACAAACACAATCGGAAATGAAAGAGGAGAGAGTAGTACTGATACCACAGAAATAGAAGAGATTGTAAGAAATTAGTATGAAAAACTATATGCCAAGAAATTTGAGAACCTAGGGGAAATGGACACATTTCTAGAAAAATGCAATCCTCTAAAACTTAATGGAAAAAAAGCAGAAAATCTGAACACACCCATAACAGCAAAAGAAATTGAAGCAATAATCAAAAAACTCCCATCACACAAAAGCCCCGGACCAGGTGGCTTCACAGGAGAATTCTACAAAGCATTTAAGGAAGAGCTAAGCCCTATCCTCCACAGACTATTCCAAAAAATCCAGAAGGATGGAAAACTCCCAAATTCTTTTTATGAAGCCAGCATCATCCTAATTACAAAACCAGATAGAGACACAACAAAGAGAAAACTTCAGGCCAATATTGCTGGTAAACATAGACGCTAAAAATACTCAACAAAATATTGGCAAATTGCATCCAACAATATTTCAAAAAAATCATACACATGACCCAGTGGGATTCATCCCAGGGATGCAAGGATACTTCAATATTTGCAAATCAGTAAATGTAATACATCACATAAACAAAAGCAAAGACAAAAACCACATGATCATATCAATAGATGGGGAAAAAGCTTTTGATAAGGTACAACACCCATTTATGATAAAAACAGCAAAGTGGGAATAGGGGGAGTATTCCTCAATATAATAAATGCCACATATGAGAGACCTACAGCCGACATTTTACTCAATGGGCAAAAACTAAAAGCTTTTCTACTAAGATCAGGAACAAGACAGGGATGTCCACTTTCACCACTTCTATTCAATATAGCATTGGAAGTTTTAGCCACAGCAATCAGGCAAAAAGAGGAAATAAAAGCATCCAAATAGAAAAGGAGGAAGCAAAACTGTCACTCTTTGCAGATGACATGATAGTGTACATGGAAAATCCTATAGACTCTACCCCAAAACTGCTCAAACTAATTAATGAATTTGGCAAAACAGCAGGATACAAAGTCAATATCCAGAAATCAAAGGCATTTTTGTATACCAACAATGAATCAGCAGAAGCAGAAATCAAGGAAAAAATTCCATTCGATATAGCAAAAACAAAAATAAAATATCTGGGAATAAATGTAACTAAGGAGGTAAAAGACCTGTATGCAGAAAACTACATAGCTATGAAGAGAGAAATCAAGGAAGACACAAATAAATGGAAACATATACCTTGTTCATGGATTGAAAGAATTAACATCATCAAAATGTCCATACCACCCAAAGCAATATACACATTCAATTCAATACCTATTAAAGTACCAATGGCATATTTCACAGACATAGAACAAACACTTCAAAAATGTATATGGAACCATAAATCACCTCAAATAGCAGCTGCTCTTTTGAGAAAGAAGAACAAAGTAGGAGGGATCACAATACCTGATATCAAACTGTATTTCAAGGCCACTCTAATCAAAACAGCCTGGTACTGGCATAAAAACAGGCACATAGACCAATGGAACAGAACAGAGAGCCCAGAAGTCAACCCAACTCTCTACAGTCAATTAATATTCAACAAGGGGGCAGTAACATAAAATGGAGTAAAGATAGCCTTTTCAACATATGGTGTTGGGAGAACTGGAAAGCTACCTGCAAAAAAATGAAACTTGAGCACCAACTTACACTATACACCAAAATAAATTCAAGGTGGATAAAAGACTTAAATATAAGCCGTGACACCATTAAAGTCCTAGAGGAGAACATTGGCAAGAAAATCTCAGATATTTCACGCAGCAACATTTTTACTGATATGTCCCCTAGAGCAAGAAATATAAAGGAAAGAATAAACAAATGGGATCTCATCAAAATAAAAAGCTTCTGTGTGGCTAAAGAAAACAGTATTAAATTAGCAAGACAACCAACTGTATGGGAAAACATATTTGCCAATGATAACTCAGACAAAGGTTTCATCTCCAAAATATACAAAGAACTTACACGACTCCACCCTAAGAAGACAAGCAACCCAATTAAAAAATGGGAAAAGGACTTGAACAGACACTTCTCCAAGGAGGACATACAGAACAATCAGAGACACATGAAGACATACTCAATATCGCTAGCTATCAGAGAGATGCAAATTAAAACCACAATGAGATACCACTTTACACCAGCCAGGATGGCTATCATAAACAAAGCAACAAACAACATGTTGGAGAGGGTGTGGGGAAAAGGGGTCCTTAGTTCACTGTTGGTGGGATTGCAGACTGGTACAACCATTATGGAAAACAGTAGGAAATTTTCTCAGAAAAATAAAAATCGACCTGCCTTTTGACCCAGCAATTCCACTGCTGGGATTATATCCTAAGAATCCTAAAACATCAGTTTCAAAGAACCTATGCACCACAATGTTCATAGCAGCACAATTTACAATAGCTGAGAGTTGGAAGCAACCTAGGTGCCCATCAATAAATGAATGGATCAAAAAATTGTGGTACATATACACAATGGAATTCTATGCAGCAGAGAGAAAGAAGCAGCTACTACCCTTTGCAACAACATGGATGGAACTGGAAAGCATTATGCTGAGTGAAATAGGCCAGATGTTGAAAGACAAATACCATATGATCTCACCTTTAACAGGAAGCTAACAAGTATGAAAGACACAGAGATGAGGACTGGGGGGGGGAATGGGAGGTGGGGGGAGACCGGGTGGGGGGGTGGGGTGGGATGGGAGAAATAGATAAAAAAAAATGTACTTGAAAAGTAACTAAATAAAATTAAAAAAAAAAACAGGAAGCTAAACAACAAAACAAAGAAGCAAGCAGAATAAAAGCAAAGACACTGAAATAGAGAACAAGGGGACAGTGACCAGAGGGAAGAGGGAAGGGAATTTAAGAAGGAAAAAGGGAGAAGGATTTGGAGAAACAAATAGGAAGGACACAGGGATGAGAACTAAGGGGGGTGGAAATGGGAGGGAGGTCGGGAACAAGGGGCGGGGGAGGCTGGGATGGGAGAAATAGACAAAAAACTGTACTTGAAAAATAACTAAATAAAATTTAAAAAATGATAATAAAAAAAGAGAAATGAGGAATAAGATCTTGATGGGTAGAAAGGAGAAGGGAAAAGCTTTATATGGCATAAAGGTTTGATTCAAAGTAATATCCAGCATATAAAATGTTTACATTCATTCAATATATTTAACTTTAAAACAAATTTCTAACTTACAGAATTCAAAAGTAATAATTTCATGAAAAGCACTGAAGGCAGATCAGATTTTCTTTCTTCAGTCAACTCTATAGTTTCTAAAGACATTTAGACATAATCATTTTCCTCTAATAAAACACATTGTTTTTTAAAAGATTTTATTTATTAATTTTTTTTAGAGAAGGAAAGGGAGGGATTAAAAGAGGGAGAGAAACATTGATGTGTGGTTGCCTCTTGAGTGTCCTCTACTGGGCACTTGTCCCACAACCCAGGCATGTGCACTGAATTCGAATCAAAGCAGTGACTCTTTGTCTTATAGGCCTGTGCTCAATACACTGAGCCACACCAGTGAGGGTTAAAACCACATTATTGAGGCAAAGTTTAAGAGTTTCATACCGTATCTGTTTGTATGTGGAGCTGAATTAAGATATAAAGTAATTAAAAAAAATCTTCATCTGGTAATGATAGGTATTTAATGCCTCTGTATCTAAGTCCCTTATGACAATATATGTGAATGTGGAAATGCTCAGTGGAGCCCATAGTAAACCATCCTAGGGAAATTACAGTGGAAGCCATCACAGACTTGATGTAGAGGCAGGCTGTTGTTGGAAAATAATTCCTTTCTTATAGAAAGTTACTTTTTACTAGGATGAAAATAAAGAACAGAATTAATGGACTAGAAATCATTATGATTCAGCTGACATGAATTCACACCTTCAAAACTACACAGCTGTGATTACTTGTCCATTCAATTGTTGAAACAACTTCAGTAAATCCCCCAAGCCCCCACTTCTCTGCCTCTGATCTCAGGGCCTGTAACATCTAGCAGGGATGTCCAACCTTTTGGCATCTCTGGGCTACCCTGGAAGTAGAAAAATTGTCTTGAGCCATATATGAAATAAACAAACACTAATGCAAACTGATGAGCAAGGAAAAAAGAAAAAAGGTTTTAAGTGAATGTATGATTTTGCGTGGGGCTACATTCATAGCCATCCTGGGCCAGACATGGCCTGTGGACAGCAGGTTGGACACTCTTGGTAGTAAGGACCTCATTTTCTAGAAATATGGCTGACCTATCTTTAGGAAATAGAAAAAAGGGACCTAAGACTGGTTCTCCCTTCATCTGGGCTTAAATAATGTTTGCTTTACCTAAAGATTTCCTAAAATGAAACCCATAAATTCTTATTCACTTAAAAAAATTTCTTCTTTTGAAATTAAAGGCTGTTCATCTATTTGTCTGTGTGTTATTCTTTCTTGGCAAGACCCAAGTCTTTTTCTCTGAGGATTGTTCTAGGGGAGAAAACCGTCATTACTTCACATAAATTTGTTCCATTATTCTAATAAACTAATCTATAATAAGGCCTTACATTCTCTTTTTCTTAAAATGGAAATGATGTAAAAAATCAGAGAGGCTACCTCTGCCCATGAATGTGAAACAATTATTTTTCTGATAGAAATACCTGAGTGATTTCTGGAAGCTCAAATATCTGTCTAGGCTGGTCCTCTAGATGGTACCTGATCCTCTAGATGTTTTCTTTGCCATAGATATCTCTCATTGGTTGTAGAAACTTGTGTAAAGTCCCAATTTTCTGGGACAACATTGGGGAGAAGAGAAATACTTTTAATTAAGGAAAAGGGGTCTTTAGGGATATGCTGTTTGAGTGACTGAAAGGCTGAAGAGTTCTACTACCTGGGAGAACGCCCAGTCATTTGCCATTTGAGGAAGATAAATCCCAGCAGTTGTCTTTTTAGCTACAGAGATTAATGGTAAGACACGTGAATGCTGTTCTAATTCCTCACTGGAAAGTACTTGCTGTTTACTTTACTGCAATCTGCTGAGGAGAAGTACATTGAAGTAACTACTTTCAGTGTTTTAATATTTCTGGGGTTTTTATATTGGCAAATAATGGATTTGACCAAGTTAATTTCCACAAATTCAGCCAGTTTTTACATAACCATGAGAACACAGCATTGTTGTTTTTCTCTGGAGGGATTTTCTCAGCAGGTGAGAGTGTTCAAGTATTTTACAAGTACATATTTATGTTTTATTTAAGTGTCTTTATATCCTAGATATGTGTTGAATACTGCAACCCTTGTGTGAAAGACTGAGGTGATGGGGAGTCTGTGTGGACACATGGGTAGTGTGGCCACATGAAGCTATTTGCACATTTACTGATCACTATACATTACTCAGTGTTCCATGGTCACACATAGATACATGAGGTACCCACAGTCACTGCCAATGAAAGAAGCACTGATTTTAAAGACTAAGGGAAAGACCTGAGGTGAGTTCTTAGAACAACCAAAATTCATACAATATATTTAAATATTGCTAATGTCTTAAATATACATATTTTCATTGGAAGAATTCTGAATTAAGAAAAATAAGATGGCAAAATAAGAAAATGAACCAGAATATATAAACTGTGTTTGGTTTTTAGCATTACAGCCTGGCAGGTATTTCTTGTTTATTTATTTTTTTGTTATGTAACAAAGAGAAACATTCAATGCATTCCAAATAAAGTAATAGGTTCATGGTCTTAGTTCATAGGGTATTGTATTTTACATGGTAAATTAACATTTCTAATTATTCTAAAACCTTTAAATCAAAGAATTTATTATACATCATGTGTATATTGCTTCGTGTATTTACCACCCAAAGTCAGATCTTTTTCTTTCACCACTTATATGACCCCCTTCCCCCTTCCTTTTGGGGTAACTAGCGTACTGTTTTCTGTGCCTGTGAGTTTTTGTTTGCTTTTCTCCCTGGCTAATCTGTTGCTTATAATTTTCTTTCCCACACATGGGCGAAATCCTATGGTCCTTGACTTTTTCTCTCTGACTTATTTCACTTGGTAGAATCTCATGGTCCATCCACTTTGTTGCAATGGCAGGGTTTCATCATTTCTCATGGTGTAGTATTGTGTGTATGTGTCTCATCTCTTTTATCCAGTCACCTACTGAGGGACACCTTGGTTGTTTTCATGTCTTGGTCACCATGAATAAGGCTGCAAGGAACATAGGGGTGCATATATCTTATGTCACCCCTCAAACTTAGTATAAAAATAATGAGAGAATTTAAAATTGAAATGTAGCAATGTGTTAGAATGGGGGAGAAATAGCTTCCTATTCAATTCTAGAAACTTGATATAAAGTTTTGGAGTTTTTATTTTGAAATTTTAAAATTATACTTTACATTCAATATTATTCTGTACTAGTTTCAGGGCTACAGCATAGTGGCCACACAGGCATGTACTTCACAGTGTGTTTCCCTTGATAGTTAAGGTACCCACCCTCCCCCATACATAGTTATTAGAATATTATTGACAGTATTTCCCATGTGGGATTTAGGTTCTGATATGGAAACTTGATATGTGTGAACATTTTCAAAACTGAAATTCATAGACAGAGACAACACTATGGTGGCAACCAGAGGGAATGTAGGTGTTAGTAATGAAGGGTAGAGGGGCCAAGTCTATGGTGATGGAAGATGATTTGACTTTGGGTGGTGGGCAACAGTGCAATATACAGACCATGTATGATAGAAATGCACACTTGAAACTTGTATGAGCTTACTAACTAATACCATCCCAATAAATTTAATACAAAATTAGCAGAGCAACCCATGTTAGTACATATTTGAAAAAAGCTGTGTTCAGGGAAGTGCCTTGTTTTATTTTATTGCTTATAGAATCATAGAACTGTAATTTTAAAGTACTTTAGAGGGTATTTTTGTTACTATGGAATTTTAATTTGTCTTTTTAAAAAGCCATACTCTTCAAAAACTAAGTTAAATGATGTTTTTTTAAATAGAGAAGTGTTAACCTAGCAGTTTAAGTTGAAAGTCTAATAATACTCTCTGGCAGTTTTTATAGTATTGGATCTTTGATGACTTAAACAACAGAGAATAGATTATATACTGAGTTTCTACATCTAAACAACTTAACTGGCTAGTAGGAGATTTATTCTGGAGAAATCTAACATTGATGATTAATAAGAGTAAGGGCACTAGATAGATCCTGCATAAAGTAAGGAGTGATAAAAAGAGAATTGGATATAGACTACCTTATACTCTCATGTTCTTCAATAGGTGTGCCTTCATCAGCCTACAGCTTCAAGAATGGTAGAGCTTCTGAATAAACTGGAAGCAGCAATGTGAATGAGGCATGTAGAATGGTCCTCACAGCTGGCTTGTAAAGAAAGGTCCACCTTTCAGCACTTCCTCCCTCCCTCACTGCCCTTCAAATGTATGGGAATGGAATCGGCTTGTCTATCTTTGAACTTAAGTGATTTTGTAACTTTCCCTTGGAAAATATAAGCAAAAAATTTAGGTCTGTATTTGTAGTTGTACAATTTTTCTCTCTTAATTTTGTCCTTCACCATCAGATGTAGGGGAATATGAGGAATCAATCTAAAAAATTTTTCTTTGCTTTTCTGGATTGTACTGTGTCTTGTGTTTATTTCTTATGGCATCTTATTATGCCTTCCAAGTAAACCCTGGAAGTCTTAGGGGATCAGCTTCTAACACTTCCTCAAGGAAGAAAATGCTTTTGAAGAAGAGGTTTTAAAAGACTGCTTACCTCAACTAATTATCACATTAGTATTCTCCTTACTTGTGAATATTTATTTCTTAAATATAATTTCCTTTTCTTGATTTGATCCTTTTTAAATTTATGCTATTCAATTCCTTCTATGATGTATGGCTCCACTTTTCACCCTGTTACTCTGCTTGCTTCTAGTCTAAATACATTCTGTCACAGGTGAATACTACTACTCATGCGTAATCAAATAGATAATTCCTGAGACATGCAATCTTATCCTATGCCTAAATAGGGGTTTATAAAGTATAATATTCTTTTTATCTTTTGCCTATGTCTATAATTCTTACCACATTGACAAACACTCAGATGATTCCTTGTGTTACAATGTTGATAGTGAAGCATTCAAGAACATTAGTGATAGTTATCACTTATTGAATGTTTGCTGGGTGCCAGCCAGGATTCAAGGTATATACTTGTAATAAAACAACAACCCAAGAGGCAGGCTCTATTGGTATTCCCATTCTAAAAAGGATGAGACTGAGGCAGAGAAAGGCTTATTCCATTGCCTAAGGTCACATAGTAGTAAGTGGCAAAGCTGGGATTTCAACACAGACAATGAGTCTCCAGAGTCCATGTGATGCATCACTGTGCTACACTCTCCCCAATAAGAATACACTGAATTGAATAACTCGTAATCAGTATTTGGTCTCTGTAATGATAAAATGCCACTTACCACTGGGTAGCCTTTTTTAAGGAATAGTTACAGGCTTAGACATTTCTGTTTTATTATAAAAATATGAAAAAGTCAGTAGAATAGAATGTAAGATGGGGTTGCACAAAGTGTGCCATGGAAGGTAAGACTGGACAAATTTTCTGAGATTTTCTAGCTCTAGCCCTTTATCTTCCAAAGAGCAAACTGAGACACAGATGCAGTTATATTTAGAAACGACTCAACCCCATGCCTTTTTACACTAATGTTGGGCTCTTCCCTTGAGTATGCTGATTTTTTGAACCTGGGCACCAATGCTCCATTTCTGAGCACTCTCAGTACCTTGAGAAATTATAAATATAACCATGTCTCATTGTCTTCTACCTCTTTTATCAGTGCCTGTGTTTCCTTTCCTCAATACCTAGGTCACCCCAAGAGTTTTGAAAAAAATAATACCTGCTGGTAACATAAGAGTTCATGATAGTCACCAGTGAGTGAATTTCAAAAATATTTGGTGAAAATCTAAATAGTGTCTCTTTGTTAAGGGTTTTAGGATAGACAAAGATTACATAGATCAAATCACAATTCTTAAAAAGCTGATAGTATAAAAAAAGAAACAAAAATTTCTGACAGTCATAGAGTCCAACTGAGTAATTGCTTTAGGGAATAATCAGCTAATTATATCATAATTTGATGTATTCCTGTCTGTGGGAATTTAATGAGAGATCTATGAAGACTGAAAATTTTTTAGACATAAAGGACTGAATACCTAATAGCAATTTATTGTAGTATTAAGTGCATTATTCCAAAAGAGACATTATTTTTGATGCTACATAAATTATATTACAAAGGTCCTCCTCACAAATACTACCAACTCAGAGGACTGACTTCATGCCAATTTAGAGATTTTGTTTTGTCACCACCACCAGAGAGTAAGTCATTGCTGACTTGTGTGCCCAGGACTGCCAGTTTAACTAGGCTCTATTAAAGATATGACTGGCTGTGGGGCCTTTGATACTTTTCTCTGTCAACAATCCACTAAGACTGAGAGGGAAAACCTTGACTTGTAGCCCACACAAAATCATCTGAGAGGGACAGAATTGTCAAGGGAAGGTGCAATCAGCTATTAGAAAGAACTCATAGATGTTCAGCAAGCCTTTATTGTGTGTAAACCCCTGTAGAAAATAAAAGAATGAACATATACTCCAAGATATAATGGATGTATTCATAGTGTGTTCATGATTTCATTACAGGTCCCTTCTCCTGACCTCTCATTCTGGAAACAGGCTTTAGAGAAGACTAAATGGGACATAGTAACAATGTGACAGATTTTGTCCTTCTGGGCCTCACTCAGGATCCTGGGGGCCAAAAAGCATTATTTGTCATATTTTTACTCATTTATATTGTGACAATGGTGGGCAACCTGCTCATTGTGGTGACTGTTCTTGCCAGCCCCTCTCTGGGCTCCCCCATGTACTTCTTCCTTGTCTATCTGTCACTCATGGATGCAGCGTGTTCCACTGTCACTTCACCCAAATTGATCGTGGACCTACTCTGTGGTCAAAAGACAATTTCCTTCTCAGCTTGCATGGGACAGCTCTTTCTGGGACACATTTTTGGAGGTGCTGAGGTCTTCCTTCTGGTGGCCATGGCCTATGATCGCTATGTGGCCATCTGTAAGCCACTGCAGTACATAACCATCATGAATAGACAGGTTTGCATCCTGCTGTTGATGTTGTCCTGGGCTGGAGGATTTGTTCATTCTCTGATCCAACTTGTCTTTGTGTACAACCTCCCCTTCTGTGGCCCCAATGTCATTGACCACTTTCTGTGTGACATGTACCCACTGTTAGAACTCGCCTGTACTGACACCTATGTCTTAGGCCTCACTATGGTTGCCAATGGTGGAGCAATCTGTACAGTCATCTTTATTTGTTTACTAACATCCTATGGAGTCATATTAAGTTCCCTTAAAAGTCACAGTCAGGAAGGGAGGCGCAAAGCTTTGTCTACCTGTGGTTCCCACATCACGGTGGTTATTCTATTTTTTGTTCCCTGCATTTTTATGTATGTTAGACCTGTTTCTAACTTCCCTGTTGATAAATTCATAAGTGTGGCTTATACTGTTATCACTCCCATGTTGAATCCTCTAGTATACACTCTGAGAAATTCAGAAATGACAAATGCTATGAAAAAACTTTGGTTTAAGAAGTTAGCTATGAACAAAATGAGAATGTGCCATTCATATTGAGCATGAGAATGTGTCATTCTATGTATACTTGTTAGTACTTCTGAAAGAACAAACAGGCAGTGCATTCTAAGAATGGATAACTTAGTTAACTCAATGAGTTCTCTTGGAATGCTTTTCTTGATTCATACAAAAATATCAAAAAGTAGAACAAATTATTCTTTGAGTTATAATCAATCTAATACAGAAATTCTGAAAGATGAATAAAAAGGCACAGACATTTTTTCTATTATTAAAAAATAAGCTAAGTTCAGCTCATAACTTTTTTTATTGTTCAGTTACAGTTGTCGTGATTTTTTTTCCTATTGCTCTCCCCTGCCCCATACCACCAAGCCCCAACTCACGGTTAATGTTTCCCACACTGTGAATCCCTTATTCATGTTTCTTAGCTTGCCCCTTCCCCTTTTCTCTATTGAAGTGTGCTTAAGAAGTCTTTTTTTTTTCTTTAGAAAATGAAAAAGCAAGCTACCTTTAAAAATTTGGCTTTACCCCAAATAATGAGAAATCAATTCAGGTAATATTTAGAACAAATGTGAAAATGTTTAGAACTGTAATGTGAAAACCGTGTTATTTATTTATTTATTTATTTATTTATTTATTTATTTATTTATTTATTTTTGTTCAAGTACAGTGGTCTTTATTTTCACTCCACCATGCTTTTCTGCCTCAGCCATCTCCACCTCCCACCATTGAACTTACCACCTTTGGCTTTGTCCATGTGTCCTTCATACATATTCCTTGATTGCCCTTCCTCTGTTTTCCTCCAGGGTCCCTCTCCTCTGTCTTCTCCGGTTACTGTCAGTTTGTACTGTGTTTCAAAATTTTAATGTTTGTTTCTAAATGCTTACAACAGATTTTTGCAGCTGCCTTACACATTTTGTCTTCCAGATTACTTCTGTTTCTCATTTTGATGCCTGTGCATTTGAAGTTCAGGATGTCTAGATGGGAGATGATACCACATCTGGTTAAATGCACAATCATGGAACAGTTCTGTTAGATGCAATGTTGGACATATTCACAGGTTGGCATGAACCTGAATGGGATAGTTGACAAAACAAAAACAGATTCTAGCTCTTGATTAGAGTATAGAATACCATACTAATCCAAGTTGTAAACATCTATTCATGCTTTTCCTCACTAGCTACTATGTGCCTTTTTGCTATTCTTCTAAGTGTAGATGGAGCTTATTTTGTTGATGACACTGAAGATTGGGTAAAGAAATATATTATTTTACACAGCAATGTGTTCCCTAAAAGTTGCCTTCATCTTCAGTACTTTAAATTATACTTTAAAGTATACTTCAGTACTTTCAATACTTAATAATGGTTTGTTTTTATATAAACAAAATTTTGTTTTTCAATCTGATCTTAAAAAATTTTTATTTCCTCAGTGTGTATCTCCTCCAGAACATCACAAAGTAGGAAGAACATGGAATTGCTCCCACTGTATTGTATGAACATCATCTATGTTTTGTAAGAGTTTCTTCCTAACTAAAAAACAGAACTTTTCTTACTTAAAAATTTTATTATGAATTTTTTATGCATACCAGTAATATATGCAATTTGTACCCAGAATATGATCAATATTGAAATTACTTGTGTATACCATTCTTCTCCTTCTTTCTAGAGGTAATCCTAATGTTGAATTTTATATTAATCATAGTTAAAAATAGTTTAACTGCATATGTATGTATCATTAATTTATAAAGTGTACAGTTTCATATTCTTTACCTATATTAAAATTATGCTACATAGTACTACGTTTTCTGAGTCTTTTATCCACAATGTTGACGTCCTCAGATTTAATCATGTTGTTGTTCATCTCTGTAGTCCCTCCAGTTCTGTGCTCTGTATTATTTCATGTCTGAACATACCACATGTTTTGAACCTGTTTAGCCAGTGTCCTACTGTGTGCTGCTATAGACATCCTGAAAGAAATTACTTTGTGTTAAGTAGGCTGTTTGCATGATCACTTTTATGGATGGTTACAGTTTCCTTCTGAAGGTGTGTTATCAGTTAAACTCCTACTTGTGTTCATATATGTGTGTTTGTGTGTGTGCATGGGTGTAAAGTATTTAAATCTACTTTATAAAGGGCTTTCTGCTGTGATAAAACCAAGTTTTCAACACATTTTTCAAAAATGCAACCTACTTTCCTGATCTAATATGTCATATTTGTGATAAAGTCTGAATAGCTGAAAGTCTTTAGAAATATACGTATTTCTAAAGTCTTTTCTTTTGATTGGTGTATTATTCTTAAAACAAGGCTACATTATTTTAGGTCATGTAAGAAGATTTTGATATCTGTTAAGAGGCCTATGACAATAGTCTTATTGAAAATGGTGTTTTATGTTTCCAAAAACTATTTTCTGTATAAGTATTAGAATAATTTCAGAAATTGTAGAAACCTACCAGGATTGTAGAAACCTACCAGAAACCTACCAGACCGTATATTAAATGTCTAATTAACCTGGAAAGGAATTAATATATTGATCACATTGAATCATTCTTTCTAGGAACATGGACAATCTGCGTATTTATTTAGGTCTTTAAGATTCAGTTACCTTTTGAAATATTGCTGAGCAGTAATGATATGAATGACTTTTCTGTCTAATATCTTTCTGATATTTTACATCATATTTCTCATTTTATATTGCTTAGCAGAGGAAAAATGATACAATAACTGTGAGTAGAGGAAACCTGGACTTAGCTTTAATGGGGATGCCTGTGGTATTTGACTGTAACAATGTGTTCATTAAAAATTATCATCTCAAGTGTCCTCCAGGAAACAAATATCACTCTTCAAAGAAACAACTGGAAACTGTTTACAAAGAGTTTACAGAATTAAAGACCAGATGGGAGAAGGTATGAGACTATAGGGGGAAAGGTGAAGGGTTAGCAGGAACAATAATAAAGGACACATGGACAATAACAAAGTGGGGGCAGAAGCAGGGGACAGAGGTGAGGAGGGCTGGGGTAGTGGGGACGGGTGAGAAGAAAAGGCAGAAAACTGTACTTGAATAACAATAAAAAATTTTAAAGCAAAAGAACTTTAAGAAATGGTGAAGTACCCAGGACTAGCAATAGTGGGACATCATTACTACCTCAGTTATAAAGGAGAAAAAGGAATCAATTTTTTTCCAAACATGGGATTAGTGTAATTGAAAAATGAGGTTCATTTGACAGGAGTTGTGCCTTGAGTAGAGAGCCAGCGATTTCCAAACTGGCCCATGAAGGAAAGGAGCAGATGAATTAATCTTGACGTCTCTTCACTGTCTGATATCCTGTTTTCTTCCATTGGCTGAACTTAACCAACAGCTAAAGGGTGAGTTAGCTTGCTTGATAACCATTTTAGCAGTCAGTTTCTCAGGGACCAGAATAAGGTGGAAAATATTAGAGTTGGTTGTACAGGAGCAAATGTAACACATCTGTAACACCCAACCCTTTTTGCTTCTACTATTCACTTACAACTTTGGATGGAAAGCAAAACTCTCTCCCCAACACAGGAAACATAAAAGGTCCCTTTAACTTCCATATCATCAATAGATTTCAGCTCAGACATACTCCCACTTTAAACTTAATTGAAATATGAACCACCAATGCTCTTCATATGAAGTAGCAGAGGGGGGAAGATAAAGAGATGAAGAGATGATTACATAAAACAAAACATCCTCTTCAGTCTCAGCTTCCACAGTTTGTCATGTGATCAAAGTTAACAATTGTAGCTTCTCAACCACCAATTTTGTATTCCTTTAACTTTCTGTCAATTTCTTGGATAGACGGAGAATATTATCCAGTTGGATCATTGAAACCTTAATTACCATTGCAGTCAAATCTATAATGGGCACTGGCTTGTGTAGCTCAGTGGATTGAGTGCGGGCCTGCAGACCAAACAACCGTGGTTCGATTCCCAGTCAGGGCACATGCCTAGGTTGCAGGCCAGTTCCCAGTTCCTAGCAGGGGACACATGAGACACAACCATACATTGATATTTCTCTCCCTCTCTCTGTCCCTTCCCCTCTAAAGAAAAATAAATAAAATCTTAAAAAAAACTATGATGGTTTTGTTTTGGTGTTTTCCTTCTGTTTCTTATTGCTGTTTAGTGGGCATGGGAGTAGAAGAAGATACTGTATTTCATGCCTTCATTTGTGTGTAGGAACCCAATTTTCTGTTACTAATTAGGACCAAGCACCGAACTCAATCCAGGGAACTTCTTATTTCATCAGCTTGGGGAGCCCAACATAACCATGGACATTTTTCATTGAAAACCTAATGGAACAATGACTGTGTTCATTGGTACAAGTATTCCTTTGTGGGCACCAGGGCTTTCAAATGTACCAAGTTCAAACTTCCAAGTAACTGAATCAAAGATACCTTAGATGGGTTATCATGTGTAATAGGTGTAAGGATGATGACACTCATTCTGAGTTCCACATTTGATTCACTATCTTTCTTCTCCTGTTCTGACTACAGGAGAGATGACCTGATTTCAGTATAGGCATGGCTGAAGTATATAGCTATCATTTAGGACAAGAAACCAACATTGTTTGTGCTGTCTTTTGTCTCAAGTGGCACTGCCATAGAGACTTCACCATCCCATTTCATCATTTTATCATGTTGGGTGCTTCTGAGTAATGGGGAAACTTGTGAGATCAGTGGCATAGACTAGTTACTTTAAAATATTCAGAGAACTGAAGAAAATCATGTTATGTGCTGAAGGAAAAAAACTATAAAACAATGTCTCATTGGCAAGTGATTTATATCAATAGAGAAATAAAAACTATGATAAAGAACACAAATAAATTGTAGACAATAATTGAAATAAGAAATCCACTAAAGTAGCTGAAGAGTAGATCTGAGCAAGCAGAAGAAAGTCAGTGAAGTTGAGGATGGGTCACTGAATTGATCGTGTTAGGGGAACTGGTACATAGAGCTCTTCAGAGCTCCCCTTGTCAAATATTAATTTAGAATAGAGACTTGGGTTTATTTGTAGGCTCTTTATTCTGTTCCATTGGTCTATGTGTCTGTTCTTATGCCAGTACCAGGCTGTTGTGATTACAGTGGCCTTGTAATAAAGTTTGATATCAGATATTGTGATCCCTCCTTCTTTACTCTTCTTTCTCAAAATTGCTGCAGCTATTTGGGGTCATTTATGGTTCCATAAATTTTTTGAAATGTTTTTTCTCTATCTGTGAAATATGCCATTGGTGCTTTAATAGGTATTGAGTTGAATGTATAAACTGCTTTGGGTAGTATAAACATTTTGATGATGTGAATTCTTCTGATCCATGAACACATTATATATTTCCATGTTTTTGTGTCTTCCTTAATTTCTTTCTTCAGTGTTGTATAGTTTTGTGAGTATAGTCTATCACCTCCTTGGTTGGGTTTATTCCTAAGTATTTTATTTTTCTTGTTGCCATATCAAATGGATTTTTTTAAACTTTTTTTATTGATTATGCCATTACATTTGCTCTATTCCCCCCCTCCATTCCCCTCCACCCTGCATACCCCTCCCCCACCATTTTCCCCTTTTGTTCATGAACACGTGTCTCAAATTTTTTAGATTCTGTATTTCCCCTGCTATTCTTACCCTCCCCCCTATCTATTTTCTATCTACTGTCTATGCTACTTATTTTCTGTACCTTCTCCCCCTTCCCCTCCTCCCACTCCCCTGTTGCTAACCCTCCATGAGATCTTCATTTCTATGGTTCTGCTCCTGATCTAGCTGTCCTCTTAGTTTGCTTTTGTTTTAGGTGTGGTTCTTAATAACTGTGAGTTTGCTGTCCTTTCACCGTTCATCTTTTTTATCTTCTTTTTCTTAGGTAAGTCCCTTTAACATTTCATATAATAAGGGCTTGGTGATGATGAACTCCTTGAATTTGGTCTTATCTGAGAAGCACTTTATCTGTCCTTCCATTCTAAATGAAAACTTTGCTGGATAGAGCAATCTTGGTTGTAGGTCTTTGGTTTTCATGACTTGGAATACCTCTTTCCAGCCCCTTCTTGCCTGTAAGGTCTCTTTTGAGAAATCTGCTCACAGTCTGATGGGAACTCCTTTGTAGGTGACTGTCCCCTTAGCTCTTGCTGCTTCTAGGATTCTCTCCTTCATTTAATCTTGGCTAATGTAATGATGATGTGCCTTGGTGTGTCCCTTCTTGGGTCCAACTTTTTTGGGCCTCTCTGAGCTTCCTGGATTTCTTGGAAGTCTATTTCCTTTGCCAAATTGGGGAAATTCTCCTTTATTATTTGTTCAAATAAGTTTTCCACTGGTGGCTGTGCCTTTCCCCCTTCTGGTACCCCTATAATTCGGATGTTGGAACGTTTAAAGATGCCCTGGAAGTTTCTAAGCTTCTCTTCATTTTTCTGAATTCTTATTTCTTCATTCTTTTCTGTTTGATCATTTTTTTCTTCCTTCTGGTCCACTCCCTTGGTTTGAGTCCCATTTTCTTTCCATTACTATTGGTTTCCTGTGTATTTCCCTTCATTTCAATTAGTTTAGCTTCCATATGTTTCTCTAATTTGTGACTAAAATCAACCAGTTCTGTAAGAATCCTGATAACCAGTGTTTTGAACTGTGCTTCTGAAAGACTGGCTATTTCTTCATCGCTTAGATCTATCGGTTCTGGGGCTCTGAGTTGTCCTAGAGCCATTTTTGGTCTATTCATGCTGTTAAGTAAGCAGAGCGAAGCCTTAGTTGTTTACCAGGATGGGGAGACCCAGGTCGCTGGTTTGTGACGCTGTGTGTGTGGGCGTGGTCAGAGAGGGAGCAATGGCGGTCCCGTCCAGTCACACCACACGCCTCGGGCTTGTTTAACCGATTGGAATTGTGCGAGCCTGCTGCCCCGAGCAGGCTTCCCTTCTCACTGGTTTCTCCGCATGCAGGTGCGCACCCGACCTGCAGTTGCGCGACCGACCGCAGACAGCCCTCCGCGCCTCTTTCCTGTGCGCTCCCGTAGCTAGCTCGCTGTCGATCAGCGCTTTTGGCTGCTTGCGCGCTCACCGCGCACCACCCGGGAATGTTTTCTTGCTAACCTGTTCCGCTGCTGGCTTCGCTCCTCATTCCGGTCCAGCTGAGTATCTAGTTGTCCTTTGGACTCCGTATTGTCGATTTTCCGTGTGGCTTGGTTGTGACTGCTGTTAAAAATAGTTGTTCTTAAATTTGGTTGTGCACAGAGGCAAGGTAGTTCCTCCACCTAAGTCTCCATCTTGGCGGAAGTCTCTCTCAAATGGAATTTTTACTGCCTGATTTCTGTTTCCGATGTTTCATTGTTGGTGTACAAAACTGAGTTTGATTTCTGAATATTGACTTAGTATCCTGCTGTTTTGCCAAATTCATTTATTAGGTAAAGCAGTATTTTTTTTATAGGGTCTATAGGATTTTCTATGTACACTATCATGTCATTTGCAAACAATGACAGTTTTTCCTCTGTCTTTCCAGTTTGGATGCCTTTTATTTTCTTGTCTGATTGCTGTGGCTAGGACTTCCAATACTATGTTGAATAGTAGTGGTGAAAGTTGACAATCTTGTCTTGGTTCCTGATCTTAGTGGGAAAGTTTTCAGTTTTTGCTCATTGAGAATGATGTTGGCTGGAGGTCTCTCATACATGGCTTTAATTATGTTGGGGAATGCTTCCTCTATTCTCACTTGGCTGAGTGTTTTTATCATAAATTGGTGGTGTATCTTATCAAATTGCTTTCTCTGCATCTACTGGTATGATAATGTGAGTTTTATCTTTGCTCTTGTTTATGTGATATACCACCTTTACTGATTTGTGAGTATTGTACCATCCTAGCATCCCTGGGATGAACCCCACTTGGTCAATGGTGTATGATATTTTTAATGTATTGTTGGGTGTGGTTTGGCAATATTGTGTTGAGGATTTTAGCATCTATGTTCATCATTGCTATTGGCCTGAAGTTTTCTTTCTTTGTTTTTCCTTTATGTGGTTTTGGGATTAGAATAATGCTGGCTTCATAAAAAGAATTTTGGAGCCTTTCATCTTCCTGAATTTTTTGGAATAGTCTTTGAAAAATAGGAGTTATTTCTATTTAAGTGCTTTGTAGAATTCTCCTGTGAAACCATCAGGTCCAGGGCTTTGGTGTTTGGGAATTTTTTGATTACTGTTACAATTTTCTCAGCTGTTATTGGTCTGTTCAGGCTTTATGCTCTTCATTGAGTGTGGAAGATTATATTTGTCTAAAAATCTGTCCATTTTGTGTAGGTTTTCAAATTTCTTGGCATATAGTGTTTCATAGTAACTTCTTTTTTTTCCTTTTTTAAATTTTATTTAGTTATTTTTCTTTTTTAAAAAAATTTTCTTAAGCATTTTAATACCCACTGAATAGCAAACACTTTATTTTTTTCTATGTAATTTATCCACCATATCGAATTGAGCTGTATTCACAGGTATGAGTAATAGACCATATGTTCACAGGTATTGTCGCTGGTAAAACTGGGTTCTTTTGCAATGTTGTGAGAAAAGAATTTCAAAAGATACATGTATGGAAGAAGTTTTGATGTAGTGATAAGATTTATTGGGGAGAAGGGAAATAATACACCCTTCGGGATGTGGAGTGTGGGCAGGCTCTAGTAGCAACTGCCCCAAGATTCCTGACAATCCTCCATATATTTTCTTAGTTCTCAGTAACAAACTAAAATGCAAACTATCCAACCTATTTCCTGACTTTTCCTGAGCTTGAGTTGCGAACCCTTAACCAATCCTTTTCCAGGACCTACTAGGGTTCTGTACTCTGTATCCAATCTGATTCCTATTCCCAGGCTAGATTCCACCCCTTCTTGTTGCCATTTTGGCTTTTTTTTTAAAATTTTATTTAGTTATTTTTCAAGTACAGTTTTTTGTCTATTTTTCCCATCCCAGCCTCCCCCACCCCTTGCTCCCCACCTCCCTCCCATTTCCACCCCCCTTAGTTCTCGTCCCTGTGTCCTTCCTATTTGTTCCTCCAAACCCCTCCCCCTTTTTCCCCTTAACTTCCCTTCCTTCTCCCCTCTGGTCACTGCCCCCTTGTTCTCTATTTCAGTGTATTTGTTTTTGTTTTTTTTTTCTGCTTGCTTGTTTGTTTTGTTGTTTAGCTTCCTGTTAAAGGTGAGATCATATGGTATTTGTCTTTCAGCACCTGGACTATTTCACTCAGCATAATGCTTTCCAGTTCCATCCATGTTGTTGCAAAAGGTAGTAGGTCCTTCTTTCTCTCTGCAGCATAGAATTCCATCGTGTATATGTACCACAATTTTTGGATCCATTCATTTACTGATGGGCACCTAGGTTGCTTCCAACTCTTGGCTACTGTCAATTGTGCTGCTATGAACATTGTGGTGCATAGGTTCTTTGATATTGATGTTTTAGGATTCTTAGGATATAATCCCAGCAGTGGAATTGCTGGTTCAAAAGGCAGGTCGATTTTTATTTTTATGAGAAAATTCCATACTGTTTTCCATAATGGTTGTACCAGTCTGAAATCCAACCAACTGTGAACTAAGGACCCCTTTTCCCCACAACCTCTCCAACATTTGTTGTTTGTTGCTTTGTTTATGATAGCCATCCTGACTGGTGTAAAGTGTTATCTCATTGTGGTTTTAATTTGCATCTCTCTGATAGCTAATGATATTGAGCATCTCTTCATGTGTCTCTGAATGTTCTGTATGTCCTCCTTGGAGAAGTGTCTGCTCAAGTCCTTTTTCCATTTTTTCATTGAGTTGGGTGTCTTCTTAGAGTGGAGTCGTGTAAGTTCTTTGTATATTTTGGAGATGAAACCTTTATCTGTGGTAACATTGGCAAGTATGTTTTCCCATACAGTTGGTTGTCTTGCTAATTTAATGCTGTTTTCTTTAGCCATGCAGAAGGTTTTTTATTCTGATGAGATCCCATTTGTTTATTCTTTCCCTTATATTCCTTGCTCTAGGGGACATATCAGTAAAGAAGTTGCTACGTGAAATATCTGAGATTTTCTTGCTGATGTTCTCCTCTAGGACTTTAATGGTGTCACGACTTACATTTAAGTCTTTTATCTACGTTGAATTTATTTTGGTGTATGGTGTAAGTCTGTGCTCGTTTCATTTTTTTGCATGTAGCTTTCCAGTTCTCCCAACACCATATGTTGAAGAGGCTATCTTTACTCCATTTTATGTTACTGCCCCCTTTGTCGAATATTAATTGACTGTAGAGAGTTGGGTTGATTTCTGGGCTCTCTGTTCTGTTCCATTGGTCTATGTGCCTGTTTTTATGCCAGTACCAGGCTGTTCTGATTACAGTGGCCTTGTAATACAGTTTGATATCAGGTATTGTGATCCTTCCTACTTTGTTCTTCTTTCTCAAAAGAGCAGCTGCTATTCGGACTCGTTTATGGTTCCATATAAATTTTCGAAGTGTTTGTTCTATGTCTGTGAAATATGCCATTGGTACTTTAATAGGTATTGCATTGAATCTGTATATTGCTTTGGGTAGTATGGACATTTTGATGATGTTAATTCTTCCAGTCCATGAACAAGGTATGTTTCCTTTTGTTTGTGTCTTCCTTGATTTCGTTCTTCAGGGCTGTGTAGTTTTCTGCATACAGGTTTTTTACCTCCTTAGTGAGGTTTAATCCCAGATATTTTATTTTTCTTTTTGCTATATCAAATGGGATTTTTTCCTTGATTTCTGCTTTTGCTGATTCACTGTTGGTATACAAAAATGCCTTTGATTTCTGGATATTGACTTTGTAACCAGCTGTTTTGCCAAACTCATTAATTAGTTTGAGCAGTTTTGGGGTAGAGTCTATAGGATTTTCCATGTACACTATCATGTCATCTGCAAACAGTGACAGTTTTGCTTCCTCCTTTCCTATTTGGATGCCTTTTATTTCCTTTTCTTGCCTGATCGCTGTGGCTAAAACTTCCAATACTATATTGAATAGAAGTGGTGAAAGTGGACAACCTTGTCTTGTTCCTGATCTTAGTGGAAAAGCTTTTAGCTTTTTCCCAGTGAGTATGATATTGGCTGTAGGTCTCTCATATATGGCCTTTATTATTTTGAGAAATGCTCCCTGTATTCCCACTTTGCTGAGTGCTTTTATTATAAATGTGTGTTGTACCTTATCGAAAGCTTTTTCTGCATCTATTGATATGATCATGTGATTTTTGTCTTTGCTTTTGTTTATGTGATGTATTATATTTACTCATTTGCGAATATTGAACCATCCTTGCATCCCTGGGATGAATCCCACCTGATCATGGTATATGATCTTTTTGATATATTGTTAGATGCGATTTGCCAATATTTTGTTGAGGATTTTAGCATCTATGTTCATCAGCGATATTGGCCTGAAAGTTTCTTTCTTTGTTGTGTCTATATCTGGTTTTGGAATTAAGATTATGCTGCCTTCATAAAAATAATTTGGGAGTTTTCCATCCTTCTGGAGTTTTTGGAATAGTCTGTGGAGGATAGGGCTTAGCTCTTCCTTAAATGCTTTGTAGAATTCTCCTGTGAAACCATCTGGTCCGGGGCTTTTGTGTGATGGGAATTATTTTATTGCTGCTTCAATTCCTTTTGCTGTTATTGGTGTATTTAGATTTTCTGCTTCTTTTTCACTGAGTTTTGGAAGATTGTATTTTTCTAGGAATGTGTCCATTTCCCCTAGGTTTTCAAATTTCTTGGCATACAGTTGTTCATAGTAATTTCTTACAATCCCTTCTATTTCTGTGGTATCAGTTGTAATCTCTCCTTTTTTATTTCTGATTGTGTTTATTTGTGTACTCTCTCTTCTTTTCTTGATGAACCTACTTTAAGGCTTGTCTATTTTGTTTATCTTCTCAAAGAACCAACTCCTGGATTTATTGATCCTTAAAATTGTGCTTTTAGTTTCTATGTCATTTAATTCTGCTCTAATCTTGGTTATTTCCTTTCTTCTGCTTGCTCTGGGCTGTCTTTGTTGTTGTTCCTCGAGTTCTTGCAGGCATAGGGTTAGGTTGTTTGTTTGAAATGCATCTATTTTCTTTAGGTAGGCCTGTATTGCTATAAACTTTCCTCTCAGGACTGCCTTCACTGTGTTCCATAAGTTTTGGGTTGTGAGATCGTTTTCATTTGTTTCCAGAAACAATTTGATTTCTTCCCTAATTTCATTCTTGACCCATTCATTGTTTAATAGCATACCATTCAGTCTCCATGTTAATGGGTGTTTTGGGTTTTTTTCTTTGGGGTTGGTTTCTAACTTCAGTCTCTTGTGGTCAGAGAAGATGCTTGGTATGATTTCAATTTTCTTGAATTTTTTGAGGCTGGTTTTGTGTCCTCTCATGTGGTCTATCTTTGAAAATGTTCCATGTGCATTTGAAAAGAATGTGTATTTAGCTTCTTTGGGATGAAGGGCTCTATATACATCAGTAAAGTCCATTTCATCTAGGGTGTTGTTTATTGCCACAATATCTTTGTTGATAATTTGTTTGGAAGACCTGTCCATTTCTGATAGTAGGGTGTTCAAATCCCCTATTATAATTGTGTTGCTGTCAATATCTTTCTTGAAGTCCTCTAAGATTTTCTTGATATATTTGGGTGCCCCTATGTTTGGTGCATATATGTTTACAATGTTAATGTCTTCTTGGTGGATTCTTCCCTTGAGTATAATGAAGTGACCTTCTGGGTCTCTCTTTATAGCCTTTTTTTTGAAGTCTATTTTGTCTGATATGAGAATTGCTACCCCAGTTTTTTTTTCTTGTCCGTTTGCTTTGAAAACTTGTTTCCAGCCTTTCACTTTTAGTCTGTGATGGTCTTTTGTCCTGAGGTGGGTCTCTTGTAGGCAGCATATGTGTGGGTCATGCTTTCTTATCCATTGAGCTATTCTGTGTCTTTTGATTGGAGCATTTAATCCATTTACGTTTAAGGTTACTATTGATAGGTACTTATTCATTGCCATTTTTGTGCCTGTGTTCCTCTCTGTCTCCCTCTTATCCTTCCTTCCCTTAAAGCAGTCCTTTTAGTATTTCTTGTATAGCTGGTTTGGTGGAGGCATATTCTTTTAGGCTTCTTTTGTCTTGGAAGCTCTTTATTTGGCCATCTATCTTGATTGAAAACCTTGCCGGGTAAAGTAGCCTTGGCTGTAGGCCTCTGGTTCTCATTACTTGGAATATTTCTTGCCATTCTCTTCTTGCTTGAAGTGTTTCCATTGAGAAGTCAGTAGCTAACCTTATTGGGGCTTCCTTGTATGTTATTTCTTTTTTCTCCCTTGCTGCCTTTAAGATTCTCTCTTTGTCTTGGAATTTTGCCATTTTGATGATGTTGTGTCTTGAAGTGGGCCTCCTTGGGTTCCTCTTGGTTAGGACTCTTTGTGATTCCTGGATTTGTGAGACTTTTTCTCTTATCAAATTAGGAAAATTTTCTCTTATTACTCATTCAAATAGGTTTTCTATCCCTTGTCTTCTTCTTCTCCTTCTGGTATTCCTATTATTCGGCTATTATTACGTTTCATATTGTCTTGCATTTCTCTTAATCCCTCTTCATTCTTTCTGAGCCTCTTTTCATTTTCTTGCTCTTTCTGTGAGATGCTTTCTACCTTGTCCTCCAACTCACTAATCCTATCCTGCACTTCATCTATCCTACTTTGGAAACTTTCTACTGTGTACTTCAATTCGGAAATTGTGTTCTTCATTTCCTCTTGTCTCTTGCTGATAGTTTCCATTTCCTTTTTGATGTTGCTGTAGTTTCCAGAGAGATCATTATAGTTCCCCTGTAGTTTCAAGTAGTTCACTGTGAGCTCTTTGAACTTCGTAATAACCAGTGCTTTGAATTCACTGTCTGATAGTTGATCAGCCTCTATTTCATCTAACATTCTTTCTGAAGTTTCTGCTTTTTCTTTCATTTGAGGATTGTTTCTTTGTCTTCCCATTGTTTGAGACTCTTCTTGTTAGCCTCTGCTTCTAAAATTGATCTGTTCTGAAACCCTGGTTTTGTCGTGTAAACTTCTGTGGTATGATCCTTGTGAAGTTCAGTGGTGCAGACTCCTTGAAGTTTCTTGATGTTCTTTGTCTCCACCTACACTCACGCTGGTCCTCGCACTGGTCGCTGCTTTGGTCGCCTACCACTGCTGAATGTCCAGGCTCTAGTAGCCGCCTCCTCAAGCACCCAGGCCCGTTACTACGGCAGCAGCACAGAGGCTGGGAATGTCCCAGCTCCCGTATCTGGCTCTCTCTGCTGCCCAGGGCCGTCACAGTGGTTTGGACTGTCCCGGTTTCCGTACCTGACTCCCTGGCATCTAGTCCTGTCTCTATGGCAGTGGCACAGAGGCTTAGAATGTCCCAACTCCCTTACCTGATTCCTCAGTGTACAGTCCCGTCACTATGGCAGCAGCACAAAGGCTGAGAATGTCCCAGTTCCTGTAGAGGGCTCCTCTGCCGCCCAGGGCTGTCTCAGGGGTTTGGAGTGTCCCAGCTTCTGTACCTGACTCCCCGGCATCCAGTCCCGTCACTATGGCAGGGGCACAGGATCTTTGAACATCCTGGCTCCCGTATTTGGCTCCTCAGGGCCCAGGCCTGTCTCTATGGTGGCCTCACAGGGGCCTTTGGTGTCCCAGCTCCTGCAACTGACCCTTCCGTTGTCCAGGCTGGTAGCTATGGCATCGGCACAAGGGCCGAGAATGTCCCCGCTCCAGTTCCTGACTCCTCCGTTTCCCAGGACCGTCACAGGGGCTTGGAGTGTCCGGCTTCCATACCTGACTCCCCAGCTCCCAGGCCTGTTGCTCTGGTGGCAGCACAGGGGCCCCGTGAGAACCAGCTCCAGTAGCTGACTCTGCTGCTGTCTGGTGTTTCAGCATCGGTCACAATCTCTGGTCTTTTAATTTCATATATGCTGGGTAACCGATGGTTTATTGTGCTGTTTCTCTATAGATCTGCCAGGATTTTCACCCATGAGTACAGGAGCTAGTATCAGCTCCATCTTACTCCGTCGCCATCTTCCCAGCATTCTTTCATAGTAACTTCTTACAATGCTTTGTATGTCTATGGTATCAGTTGTAATCTGTCCCCTTTCATTTCTGATTGTGGCTATTTAGGTCCTTTCTCTTTTTTCATTGATTAGTCCGCTTAAAGGCTCATCAATTTTGTTTATTTTTTCAAAGAACCACCTCCTAGATTTATTAATCCTTATAGTTGTGCTTATAATTTCTATGTCATTTATTTCTGCTCTGATCTTGGTTAAATCTTTACTTCTACTTGCTCTGGGTTGTCTTCATTGTTGTTCTTAGAGTTTTTGTAGGTGTGCAGTTATGTTGTTTAGTTGAAATGATTTTATGTTTGTTAGGTAGGCCTGTATCACTATGAACTTTCTTTTCAGGACATACTGTACTGTGTCCCACAAGTTTTAGGTTGTTGTGAGTTCATTTTCATTTGTTTCCAGAAACTTTTTGATTTCTTCCTTCATCTCATTCTAGACCCATTCATTAATAACATGCTATTCAATCTCCATGACTTTGAGTGTCTTTGAGTTTTGTCCTTGAGGTTGGTTTCTAGTTTCAGACCCTTGTGGTCAGAGAAAGTGTGTGATACAATTTCAATTTTCATAAATCTGTTGAGGCTTCTTTTGTGTCTTATTATGTAGTCTATCTTTCAAAATGTTCCATGTGCCTTTGAAAAGAATGTGTATTTTGTTTCTTTGGGATGAAAGTCTCTACATATTGGTTAAGTTCATTTGGTCTAGGACAATGCTCAATGCTGAAATATCTTTGTTGATATTTTGTTTGGAAGATGTATCCATTGTTGACATTCAGGTGTTTGAATCCCCTACTATGATTGTGTTGCTGTCAATATGTTTCTTGAAGTCCTCCAAGATTTTCTTTATATATTTGGGAGCTCTTATATTGGGTGCATATATATTTACAATGTTTATGTCTTCTTGACGGATTCTGCTCTCTAGTATTTTGCAGTGACCTGCTGGGTTTCTTTTCATGTCCTTTTTTGTAGTTTATTTTGTCTGAGATGACAATTGCTCCTCCAGCATTTTTTTTCCTGTGTGTTTGCTTGTAAAGTTTGTTTCCAGCCCTTCACTTTCAGTCTGCATTAGTTCTTTGTCCTGAGGTGAGTCCTTTGTAGGCAGCATATGCGTGGGTCATACTTTCTTATCCATTCAACTATTCTGTGACTTTTAATTGGAGCATTTAATCTTTTTATGTTTAAGGTTATTATTGGTAGGTACTTACTCACTGCCATTTTTTTGTACTTACGTTCCTCTCTCTCTGGCTCTTTTCCTTTTCTCAAAGCAGTCCCTTTAGCATCTCTTGCAGAGCTTGTTTGGTGGAGGTGGATTTTTTTTAGACTTCTTTTGTCACGAAAGCTCCTTATTTGGCCTTCCATTTTAATTGAGAACCTTGGTGGGTAACATAGCCATGGTTGCAGGCCTGTGATTTTCATTATTTGGAATATTTCTTGTCATTCTCTTTGGACTTGGAGTGTTTCCTTTGAGAAGTCAGCTGCTAGTCTTATCAGGGCTCCCTTGTATGTGACTTCTTGTTTCTCCCTTGCTGCTTTTATGATTTTCTGTTTGTTTTAGAATTTTGGCATTTTTAACTGTGGTGTGTCTTGGGGTGGGCCTCTTTGGGTTCCTCTTGACTGAAACTCTCTGTGTTTTCTGGAGTTGTGTGAATTTTTCTCCCAACAAATTGGGGAAGTTATCTATTATTACTTTTTCAAGCAGGTTTTCAATCCTTTGGTCTTCTTTTGTTCCTTCTGGTATCCCTATTATATGGCTATTATTCTATTTCATGTTGTCCTGCACTTCCCTTACCACCTCATCATTCTTTCTTAATCTTTTGCTTTTCTTGCTCTATCTAGGGTTTTTGTTTGTTTGTTTGTTTGTTTTTTACCTTGTCCTCCAGCTCAGTGATTTGGCCCCTGGCTTCATGAAGCCTGCTTGCAATTTCTTCTAGTGTGTATTTTATTTCTGCGATTTTATAGTTCACTTTTCCTGGTTTTTGTTTATAGTTTTTATTTTCTTTTTCATGCTGATATAGTTCTCACTCAGTCCCTTGTAGTTTTATGTGAGTTCCTTTAGCATCTTTATCAACATTATTTTGAATTCTATATCTGATAGTTCTGTTACCTCCATTTCATGTAGCTCTTTGAGTTGGGAATCTTCTACTCCTTTTGTTTGAATATTTTCTTTTTGTCTCCCCATTTTAGGTGACTCTTTCTGTTTCTGTGCTTCCTGATGTTTAGCTTTACTAGCTAGCTGTCTTTGTAGGGTGAACTTCTATGGTAGGAATTCTGTGAGGTTCAGTGGTGTGGTCTCTTTGATCTCCTGGGCTGGATGCTGTAGGTTTGCCCTTTCATCTGTTTGTGTGGGCTTTCTTGTTGTAGGTGGGTTTTTATGTTTTGGCAATTCCTTTGCTGATGGTTTCTCTCCTCTAGCAGGTATACTGATGTTCGTAGCTCCCACCTATTCTTGCATGTGATCAGTGGCAGGGGTTAGGCAAAATGAATTAAGAGAGCAGGAGAGTATTTGATGGGGTTTAAAGTACCAGCAAGTACTCGCTTCCAGGACCTTCTGCCAGAAGGAGGTTCCCGGGCGTGAGGACTGCGAGGAGAAGTTGCTGACCCCCGGCAGGGCTGCAGGACGAAGGCAGAGTATAAGCACAGGTGACACCGTCTCAGGGGGAGCTGAGACTAGGGAGGCTGGGGGGGGGACTACGGGTCCACCCCAGGTAGAAAGAGCGCTTTGAGAGGGCAAGGCAGGAAATGAGGCAGGGCTGCCAGTGAGGGAGGGGACGGGGCCCGCAAACCTCCATCACTTGCAGGAACACTCCAGGCCCGGTCTGACAGGACAAGATGAGCGGGGGACTCAAATCACAGCAGGGTCCCCAGCCGCCACCACACCCACCACCATACCCACCGCAATTCACTCAGGAGAAGGTTCAGAAGGAGCTCTGACCAGGCCACCCAGGCAGGTACCAGAGCCTTGAGGGCAGGAGAACGAGACTGAGGGCTCAGTGCGCGGGGAAAACCCGCAGCAGGATGTCACCCGGAGGGGGTGGCAGTCACAGGTCCAGGCTCCAGAGAGATTTCTGCAGCGAGGAGGCTGCGGGGGCCCAACCTGTGGACGTGCCGTTACCACGTGGCACTGTGCCCCAGCGGCTGGCGTGGGGACTGGTCACAGGTCACTGTGTCCCTCCCCCGCACGCCTCTGGGACTGGCAAGGTAGACAGACAGGTCAACAGCAGGGGAGTCAAGGACACAGGCGAGACCAGACCAGGCGAGGCAGGCAGGGCAGCGTGAGTGAGGGGGGGAGGGAAGTCGGGGCACAGGCAGGGTGCACGTGGCAGCCTGGCGGCAATCCGGGAGGGGCGCTGGCCTCCGGAGCCTGTGGCCAAGGCGTGGCCGCGGGTGGTGACAGAGCGGGGATCGGTGCCGCCTTACTCGGATTGGAGACCAGCCAGGTCTCTAGTGGTGGTGACGTGCATGCCAGCCACCGGAGGCCGGGCGCCAGGAGGTGCTCAGAGTGACGTGACACGGTCCGGTGTGACAGTGAGGACAGTGAAGCCGTCCGGCCTTTCTGGACATCTCGGCTGGAGCCGCGGGGAGCAGAGCACCCAGCAGGTCTCTGTCTCTTTACTTTCTGGAAGGAGTCGACACAATCTCTGCTCTCTGGACCTTTAGAATCCTCAAGACGACAAGAAATGGTGCTACCCAGCTCATGCCTGGGCCTTGGACCCTGGACTTCTTCAAGTCCTTCTAGCTCTGACTCAAGAAAATGCTGCACATGGAACCACCACACCCCCCGACTCAGGAATCGGCTCCAGAAGGTTGAGTCAAAGGACAGAGACCGCGCCCAGCACCACCTGAAGGGAGCGGCCCCGCGGCCGCAACACCGCCTCCACAGCCGCCCCTGCCCACCGCACTCCCCCCCACCACCTCCTCTTCAGACTTTTCTCGTCTCTTCATTTCTTCCTTTCTCTTCTCTGTCCCTTGCTCAGCGGGCTCAAGCCCCCGGGACTCTGCTCCCCCCACCCCCGATTCAATTTGCACTATTAAGTCGTTCGCACTGGTTGGGGTCCCGGACAGGGCCTCGAGTTCCCTGAGCGTATGCGTGAGCCAACTGCCGAGTGTGCCCGGCCCCTCTGGCCGGTGCCGCCCCCGCGACCCCCCACCATCCACCCTCTGGGGGTGACCGGGGCCGGTAGAGTGTGTGGGGCCCTGCCTGCCCCCGGCCTAGTCTGGGAGCTCTGAACACCAAGAGCAACGTGAAGCATTCCACGGTCCATCTTGCGTGTGTCCCTCCTCACCAGGGCTTTACCAGAAGCTCTGGACTCATCAATAAATCCGTTACAGAAAAAAAAAAAAGTACCAGCAAGTAGAGTAGATATAGGAGATTCTTAGGATAAGTGTAACATTAACCGTGATATTTCACTCAACTAGCTACGTTTTACAAAAGGTGAAAGAAAGATTGGATATTGTTAGAGGGGCGGATAATTATGAGCTGAACCCAGGAAACAGAGCAAGGTTAGGTGATAAAGTATATTGAGAGTAAAAGATAGAAAGTAGTTTTAGTGTGAGAGGTAACAGAGTTCACCACAGCAATAATAATACTCAAGATTGAAGTGAAGTTGGCCAAGACCTGGGAGGATTGCTGTGTAATATGTACTCTTGTATAGAACAACAGTTATGTACAATAGTACTGGAATAACAATAATATGACAAGAAATATATGATTTGGATAACCAGAAAAGAAAGTACCTGATTAAGCATTGTGTGGTATTGGAACACAGGTGAAGTGAAAGAAGGAGAATTAAAGAAATAATTAAAGCGACGATAAAGGAAGAATAAGGAAAATCAGTCAAACAATACAATTAAACTGAGAAAGAAAATGTAGAAAACTAACCATAATAAAGAGAAATGAAAAAAGTAGTAAAAGTGTTAAAAATAAAAAAAACATAATAATAATAATAATAATAATAATAATAATACACATAAACAATAAAATTCCAGCTCAATGGGATAGCAAAGTGACATTTGTCTCAGTTTTGGGGATTAACCTTGTTCTCCCACTTTTTTTGAGATTTTGATAGAAATTTTATTAAATCTGTATAGAAAATTTTTTAATCTTTTTTTCTTTTTTAAAAAATTTATTTAATTTTTGTTCAAGTACAGTTTTCTGTTTTTTACTCTCATCCCAGCCCCTCCCCCCAGTGCTCCTCACCTCTCTCACATATCCACCCCCCTTAGTTGTTGTCTATGTGTTCTTTATCCTACTTCCTGTAAATCCTTCTTCTTTTTCCCCTTAAATTCCCTCCCCTCTCTCTTCTGGTCATTTTCCCCCTGTTCTCTATTTTTGTGTTTTTGCTTTTATTTTGCTTGCTTGTTTGTTTTGTTGTTTAGCTTTCTGTTAAAGGTGAGATCATATGGTATTTGTCTTTCAGCACCTGGCTTATTTCACTCAGCATAATGCTCTCCAGTTCCATCCATGTTGTTGCAAGGGTAGGAACTCCTTCTGTGTTTCTGCTGCATAGAATTCCATTGTGTATATGTATCATAATTTTTTGATCCATTCATTTACTAATGGGCACCTAGGTTGCTTCCAACTCTTGGCTATTGTGCTTCTATGAACATTGTGGTGCATAGGTTCTTTTGGATTGGTGTTTTAGGATTTTTAGGATATAATCCTAGTAGTGGAATTGGTGGATCAAAAGGCAGGTCCATTTTTAGTTTTTTTTATTTTTTATTTTTATTTTTTAATTTATTTATTTTTTTGAATTGATTATGCTGTTACAGTTGTTCTATTCCCCCCTTCATTCCCCTCCACCCTGCCCCCCCAACCCCACCATTCCCCCCCTTTAGTTTATGTCCATGTGTCTCAAGTCCTTTAGGTTCTATATTTCCCATACTATTCTTGCCCCCCCCATCTATTTTCTATCTACTGTCTATGCTACTTGTTTTCTGTACCTTCTCCCCCCTTCTCCTCCTCCCACTCCCCTGTTGCTAACCCTCTTTGAGATCTTCATTTCTATGTTTCCACTCCTGATCTAGCTGTCCTTTTAGTTTGCTTTCGTTTTAGGTGTGGTTGTTAATAACTGTGAGTTTGTTGTCCTTTCACTGTTCATGTTTCTTTAACTTCTTTTTCTTAGATAAGTCCCTTTAACATTTCATATAATAAGCGCTTGGTGATGATGAACTCCTTGAATTTGGTCTTATCTGAGAAGCACTTTATCTGTCCTTCCATTCTAAATGAAAGTTTTGCTGGGTAGAGCAATCTTGGTTGTAGGTCTTTAGATTTCATGACTTGGAATATTTCTTTCCAGCCCCTTCTTGCCTGTAAGGTCTCTTTTGAGAAATCTGCTGACAGCCTGATGGGGACTCCTTTGTAGGTGATTGTCCCCTTAGCTCTTGCTGCTTCCAGAATTCTCTCCTTCATTTTAATTTTGGCTAATGTAATTATGATATGCCTTGGTGTGTTTCTTCTTGAGTCCAACTTTTTTGGTACTCTCTGGGCTTCTTGGATTTCTTGGAATTCTATTTCCTTTGCCAGATTGGGGAAATTTTCTTTTATTATTTGTTCAAATAGTTTTTCCACTGGTGGCTGTGCCTTTCCCCCTTCTGGTACCCCTATAATTCGGATGTTGGGGCGTTTAAAGATGTCCTGGAGGTTCCTAAGACTCTCCTCATTTCTTTGAATTCTTGCTTCTTGACTCTTTTCTGTTTGGCCATTATTTGGTTTCTTCTGGTCCTCTCCATTGATTTGAGTCCCAGTTTCCTTTTCATCTCTATGGGTTTCCTGTGGAATTCCATTAATTTCCCTTAATTTAGCCTTCATATGTTTCTCTAATTTGTGGCTATAATCCACCAGATCTGTGAGGAAGCTGATGACCAGTGTTTTAAACTGTGCGTCTGAGAGTTTTGCTATTTCTTCGTCACTTAGATTTATCTCTGGGGCTTTGAGTTCTCCCTGCGACATTTTTGGTCTGTTCTGGCCCTTTAAGTGGGAGAAGTGGCGCCTTGGAGTCCCAGGTCGCTGGGTTGTGACGCTGTATGTGGGGGCGTGGTCAGAGCGGGGAAATGGCGGCGCCCTCTATTGCCGCCCCGGCCGCCGTCTATCTCCGCTGCCACCGCCGGTCCAACCGCTCACTCCCTCACTCGCGCGCAATTAGGCAACCACAGTCAACATGCTGCACCGCCTCCCCACTGTCTCCTCTGCAGTCTCTCACCCGGTGGGTTGCTCGGTCGCTCACTAGGTCCAATCCTGGGTTTGGAACCCGTGCGACTGGATTCGCGCATCTGGATTCCGCGCCCGGGTCCGATCGAGCCCTCCTTTGTAACTCCTCACCTGACGCTGGTTTCGCCCCTTACCGGTCGGGCTGAAGAATTTGTTGTTAGCGGACTTCCGAAAAGTTCAGTTTTCCGTTTTCTGGTTGTGTTTTCTGATGCTAATATTTAGTTGTCCCTAAACTTGGTTGTGTGAGGAGGCACGGCACATCCACCTAAACCTCCATCTTGGCGGAAGTCCAGTTTTTTTTAGAAAATTCCATACTGTTTTCCATAATGGTTGTACCAGTCTGTAATCCCACCAACAATGGATTCGGGTCCCCTCTTCTCTACAACTTCTCCAACACATTTTGTTTGTTGCTTTGTTTATGAATGCCATGTTGACTGGTGTAAAGTGGTATCTCATTGTGGTTTTGCTTTTTATTTTATTTTATTTTTTAAAATTTTATTTAGTTATTTTTCAAGTACAGTTTTTTGTCTATTTCTTCCATCCCAGTCCCACCCCACGCCCTGTGCTCCCCACCTCCCTCCCATTTCCACCCCCCTTAGTTCTCATCCCTGTGTCCTTCCTATTTGTTCCTCCAAATCCCTCCTCCATTTTCCCCTTAAATTCCCTCCCCTTTCCCCTCTGGTCATTGTCCCCTTGTTCTCTATTTCAGTGTCTTTTTTTTTTTACTTGCTAATATGTCTTTTATTATACAAAATTTCTCAGTGAGTATTCATTCCTGAGTATTTATGAATAGTTTTAAATGTTTCTTAAAGAGAGATAAACAAGTGATTATTGAAATTGAGTCTACACCTCTTGTTCCCACTTCTCTATCTGATATAATTACAATAAGTCTGAGTTGTGCATATCTGAACATCTTCTGGCTTTCATTTTCAAGCAATCAATTAGCATTTCTCACCCCCACTCAGACCATAATTTAGAAGGTTCTTTGCAGTGACACTTGGTGCAGTTTAATTATAGTGTTCTTCAATCCATAAAGCTATTTAAAGAATGATGAAAGCTTTGCATTTTCAATCTTTTCTTTTCTTTTTTTTAAAGTTATTTTTCAAGTACAGTTTTATGCCCATTTCTCCCATCCCAGCCCCTCCCTACCCCGTGTTCCCCACATCCCTCCGATTTCCACCCCCCTTAGTTCTCATCCTGATGTCCTTCCTATTTGTTCCTCCAATCCCTCCCATTTTTTCCCTTTAAATTCCCTTCCCTCTCCCATCTGGTCACTGTCCTCTTGTTCTCTATTTCAGTGTATTTGTTTTTATTCTGCTTCCTTGTTTGTTTTTTTTGTTTAGCTTCCTGTTAAAGGTGAGATCATATGGTATTTATCTTTCAGCACCTGGCCTATTTCACTCAGCATAATGCTTTCCAGTTCCATCCATGTTGTTGCAAAGGGTAGTAGCTCCTTCTGTCTCTCTGCAGCATAGAATTCCATTGTGTATATGTACCACAATTTTTTGATCCATTCATTTACTGATGGGCAGCTAGGTTGCTTCCAACTCTTGGCTATTGTAAATTGTGCTGCTATGAACATTGTGGTGCATAGGTTCTTTGAAATTGATGTTTTAAGATTCTTAGGATATAATCCCAGCAGTGGAATTGCTGGGTCAAAAGGCAGGTCGATTTTTATTTTTCTGAGAAAATTCCATACTGTTTTCCATAATGGTTGTACCAGTCTGCAATCCCACCAACAGTGAACTAAGGACCCCTTTTCCCCACAACCTCTCCAACATTTGTTGTTTGTTGCTTTGTTTCTGATAGCCATCCTGGCTGGTGTAAAGTGGTATCTCATTGTGGTTTTAATTTGCATCTCTCTGATAGCTAATGATATTGAGCATCTCTTCATGTGTCTCTGGATGCTCTGTATGTCCTCCTTGGAGAAGTGTTTCTTCATGTCCTTTTCCCATTTTTTAACTGGGTTAGTTATCTTAGAGTGGAGTCGTGTAAGTTCTTTGTATATTTTGGAGCTTAAACCTTTGTCTGAGGTATCATTGGCAAATATGTTTTCCCATACAGTTGGTTGTCTTTTTAATTTAATACTGTTCTCTTTAGCCATGCAGAAGCTTTTTATTTTGATGAGATCCCATTTGTTTATTCTTTCCTTTATATTCCTTGCTCTAGGGGACATATCAGTAAAAATCTTGCTGCATGAAATATCTGAGATTTTGCTGCTAATATTCTCCTCTAGGACTTCAGTGGTGTCACGGCTTATATTTAAGTCTTTTATCCATCTTGAATTTATTTTGGTATATGATGTAATTTGGTGCTCAAGTTTCATTTTTTTCCACGTAGCTGTCCAGTTCTCCCAGCACCAGTTGTTGAAGAGGCTATGTTTACTCCATTTTATGTTACTGCCCCTTTTGTCAAATATTAATTGACTGTAGAGAGTTGGGTTTATTTTGGGGCTCTCTGTTCTGTTCCATTGGTCTGTGCGCCTGTTTTTATGCCAGTACCAGGCTGTTTTGATTACAGTGGCCTTGTAATACAGTTTGATATCAGGTATTGTGATCCCTCCTACTTTGTTCTTCTTTCTCAAAAGTGAAGCTGCTATTCGGGATCGTTTATGGTTCCATATAAATTTTCGAAGTGTTTGTTCTATGTCTGTGAAATATGCTATTGGTACTTTACTAGGTATTGCATTGAATCTGTATATTGCTTTGGGTAGTACGGACATTTCGATGATGTTAATTCTTTCAATTCATAATCATGGTATATGTTTCCATTTGTTTGTGTCTTCTCTGATTTCGTTCTTCAGTGCTGTGTAGTTTTCTGCATACAGGTCTTTAACTCTTTAGTTAGGTTTATTCCCAGATATTTTATTTTTGTTTTTGCTACATTGAATGGGTTTTTTTCCTTGATTTCTGCTTTTGCTGATTCATTGTTGGTATACAAAAATGCCTTTGATTTCCAGATATTGACTTTGTAACCCACTGTTTTGCCAAACTCATTAATTAGTTTGAGCAGTTTTTGGGTAGAGTCTATAGGATTTTCCATGTACACTATAATGTCATCTGCAAACAGTGACAGTTTTGCTTCCTCCTTTCCTATTTGGATGCCTTTTATTTCCTTTTCTTGCCTGATTGCATGGCTAAAACTTCCAGTACTATATTGAATAGAAGTGGTGAAAGTGGACATCCTTGTCTTGTTCCTGATCTTAGTGGAAAAGCTTTTAGTTTTTGACCATTGACTATGATGTTAGCTGTACGTCTCTCATATATGGCCTTTATTATATTGAGTATTCCCCTTTAATTTTTCTTATAAATAATTTTTTTTGAATTTACTTCAAAACTTTATTTGTTTGGTATTATTTAAATCACCCCTCACCCCCGAACGTTATTTTTGGAGATATAAATGTATCATCAGAGATATTGGCCTGAAGTTTTCTTTCTTTGTTCTGTCTCTATCTGCTTTTGGAATTAGGATGATGCTGGCTTCATAAAAAGAATTTGGGAGTTTTCTATCCTTCTGAATTTTTTGGAATAGTCTGTGAAGAATAGGGGTTAGCTCTTCCTTAAATGCTTTGTAGATTTCTGCTGTGAAACCATCTGGTCCAGGGCTTTTGTGTGATGGGAGTTATTTGATTACTGCTTCAATTTCTTTTGCTGTTATTGGTCTATTCCGGTTTTCTACTTCTTTTTCATTGAGTTTTGGGAGATTATATTTTTCTAGAAATGTGTCCATTTCCCCTAGGTTTTCAAATTTCTTGGCATACAGCTCTTCATAGTAATTTCTTACAATCCCTTCTATTTCTGTGGTATCAGTTGTAATCTCTCCTCCTTCATTTCTGATTGTGTTTATTAGTGTCCTCTTTCTTCTTTTCTTGATGAGCCTACTTAAAGGCTTGTCTAATTTGTTTATCTTTTCAAAGAACCAACTCCTGGATTCATTGATCCTTACAATTGTGCTTTTAATCTCTATGTCATTTAATTCTGCTCTGATCTTGGTTGTTTCCATCCTTCTGCTTGCTCTGGGCTGTCTTTGTTGTTGTTCCTTGAGTTCTTGCCAGTGTAGAGTTAGGTTGTTTGTTTGAGTTGTTTCTATCTTCTGTAGGTAGGCCTGTATTGCTATAAACTTCCTTCTCAGCACTGCCTTGGCTGTGTCCCATAAGTTTTGGGTTGTTGTGAGATCATTTTCATTTGTTTCCAGGAACTTTTTGATTTCTTCCCTAATTTCATTCTTGACCCATTCGTTGTTTAATAGCATACCATTTAGTCTGCATGATTTTGGCTGCTTTGGGTTTTTTCCTTTGGGGTTGGTTTCCAATTTCAGTCTCTTGTTGTCAGAGGAGATGCTTGTTATGATTTCAAATTTCTTGAATTTGTTGAGGCTTGTTTTGTGTCCTATCATGTGGTCTATCTTTGAAAATGTTGCATGTGCATTTGAAAAGAATGTGTATTTAGCTTCTTTGGGATGAAGGGCTCTCTATATATCAGTTAAGTCCATTTCATCTAGGGTGTTGTTTAATGCTGCAATATCTTTGTTGACATTTTGTTTGGAAGATCTGTTTATTTTTGAGAGTGAGGTTAGAATCCCCTACTATAATTGTGTTGCTGTCAATATCTTTTTTGAAGTCCTCTAAGATGTTCTTGATATATTTTGGTGCTCCTATGCTTGGTGCATATATATTTACAATGATAATGTCTTCTTGGATTCCTCCCTTGAGTAAAATGAAGTGACCTTTTGGGTCTCTTTTTATGGCCCTCTTTTTGAAGTCTATTTTGTCTGATGTGAGAATTGCTACCCCAGGTTTTTTTTCTTGTCTGTTTGCTTGGAAAATTTGTTTCCAGCCTTTCACTTTTAGTCTGTGATGGTCTTTTGTCCTGAGGTGGGTCTCTTGTAGGCAGTATATGTGTAGGTTTGCTTTCTTTTTCATTCAGCTATTCTGTGTCTTTTGATTGGAGCATTTAATCCATTTACATTTAAGGTTATTATTGATAGGTACTTATTCATTGCCATTTTTGTACCTGTGTTCTTCTATGTCTCCCTCTTTTCCTCCCTTTCCTTAAAGCAGTTCTTTTAGTATTTCTTGTAGAGCTGGTTTTGTGGAGGCGTATTTTTTTAGACTTCTTTTGTCTTGGAAGCTCTTTTTGGCCTTCTATCTTGATTGAGAGCCTTGCTGGGTAAAGTAGCCTTGGTTGTAGGCCTCTGGTTCTCATTACTTAGAATATTTCTTGCTATTCTCTTCTTGCTTAGAGTCTTTCCATTGAGAAGTCAGTAGCTAACCTTATTGGGTCTCCCTTGTATGTTACTTCTTTTTTCTCCCTTGCTATCTTTAAGATTCTCTCTTTGCCTTGGAATTTTGCCACTTTGATGATGATGTGTCTTGAAGTGGTCCTGCTTGGGTTCCTCTTGATTGGGACTCCGAGTGATTCCTCGATTTGTGTGACTTTTTCTCTCATCAAATTAGGGAAATTTTCTCTCATTACTCTTTCAAATAGGTTTTCTATTTTTTGTTCTTGTTCTTCTCCTTCTGGTATTCCTATTATTTGGATATTATTACTTTTCATATTGTCTTGAATTTCTCTCAATCCCTCTTGATTCTTTCTGAGTCTCTTTTCATTTTCTTGCTCTTTCTGTGAGATGCTTTCTACTTTGTCCTCCAGCTCACTAAACTGATCCCCTGCCTCATCTACCTTACTTTTGAAACTTTCTACTGTGTTCTTCAATTCGGTAATTGTATTGTTCACTGCCCCTTGTCCCTTGCTGATATTTTCTATTTCCTTTTTCATGTTGATGTAGTTTGCAGAGAGATCATTGTAGTTCCCCTGTAGTTTCTGGTAGTTCACTGTGAGCTCTTTGAACTTCGTAATAACCAGTGCTTTGAATTCACTATCTGATAATTGATTAGCCTCTATTTCATCTAACATTCTTTCTGAAGTTTCTGCTTTTTCTTTCATTTGGGGATTGTTTCTTTGTCTTCCCATAGTTTGAGACTCTTCTTGTTATTCTCAGCTTCTAAAATTGATCTGTTCTGTCTCCCTGGGTTTATGGTGTGAACTTCTGTGGTATAATACCTGTGAATTTCAGTGGTGCAGATTCCTTCAGGTATCTTGATGTTCTCTGTCTCCAGCTACTCTCACACTGGTCCTTCCGCTCGTCCCCGCGCTGGACGTCTACCACTGCTGAGTGTCCAGGCTCCCGTAGTTGACTCCTCTGGCACCCAGGTCCATCACAGGGGCTTGGAGTGTGCAGCTCCTGTAGCTGACAGCTGACTCCCTGGTGCTCAGGCCCATTGCTATGGCAGAGGCACAGGGTCTGTGAGTGTCCTGGCTCCTGTAGCTGACTCCTCCGCCCTCTGGTGTTTCAGCTTTGGTCACAATCTCTGGTCTTTTAATTTCATAAATGCTGGGTAACCAATGGTTTATTGTGCTGTTTCTCTGTAGATATGCCAGTATTTTCACCCATGAGTGCGGGAGCTAGAATCCGCTCTGTCCTACTCAGTCGCCATCTTCCCAGCATCCTCTCATTGTGGTTTCAATTTGCATGTCTCTGATTGTTCTCCTACTTTTGATCTGTCTCCGGACCCTTGGTAACTGCACTTCTTAATGCCCCATGTGGGTGAAGAAAAAAAGAAAGAAAAAAGAGAGGATCCAAAATTTAAAAAAGAATAAGCCTCCTGCTTACTTTAAACCTGTTTAGTGAGTTCTTCTCGTCTTCCTAGATGCCACAGAAAAAGAGGGGCTCGACTTTGCTCTTCTCCCTTTCTATGGTTTTAAGAGGATGGGTATCAGGTCTGAGACACAATATTCAGTTTTCTGGCGTCTGCAGGCCCAGGTCCTCTTTGAGTTGCCAGGCTCATATCTTCCACTCAGTCTTTGGGCACACAGTGTGAGTCAGTCTCAGGCATGGAGCCTGATACATGTGGGGCACCTGGTTCTGCTCAGCTGTTCTGTCAGTCTATGGGCACAAACAGCTGAAATATCCCTTTGAAGTGAGCCAGCCACTTCTCAGAGTTCCTTACAAAGCAGGTGTTAAGAGTTGCTCGGCTTTCTACACAGACCAACTTGGCAACCAGTCCAGAGACAATCTGAGTCAAGTTCCCACATGGTCCAACTCCTGCCTTCTCCATGTTAGCCCAGGACCCCAGTTTCTCTGGTGCCAGAGTCCACAGTGCAGGTGGATGTAAACTTCATATAAGCTGGGATTCCATTGACTGTTTACTCTGTTCCTCCGAAGATCAGCCAGGGGTTCCAGTTGGGCACAGGGAGAACTGGGCTCTGCTGCCACCTACCTCACTGCCATCTTCTCCCAACAGTGTCAGTAAATGTTTTGAAGGTTTATAATTTCAGTAGTATACTAGGTGCTCTATCTAATTAAATAGTTGTCATCTTGGGGTCTGAAACTTCACAGATATCACAAATTGAGGCTTAAATGTCATAGCTTCTGTATAGAGTTGACACCCAGAGACAGCTGTGTACAAAGGTGGGGTTGTTTTAAGTTTACATGTATCCATACAATAACACTGGCAATGAGCCACGTTTCTTTTCACTTAAGCTGCACCATTACCTGTTTTTCCTTGAACATTAGGTGAAATGCATACCAAGGGATATGTATTGTCTATGGACTGTTGGTTTCACAGACCCCACAAACTGTCCCTCTACCTCTGAGGCTAAGCTAAGAAGTAAATCTTTTCTTAATGTGGTTTTATTTGGAGGTGGGGTCTTTGGGAAGTGACTTGGTCATGAATGAGGAGTTCTTATGAATAGAATTCATGTCCTTATTATGGAGACCACAGAGAGCTCTCTTGTGCTTTATGCCAGGTGAGGATGCAGGGAAGATGGCTGTCTGTGAACTAGGAAGCAGGCCCTCACCAGACACTGCACCTGCCAGTGCCTTGACTTGGTTTTCTTAGTTTCTAGAACTGTGAGATATAACTGTTTGTTGTCTACCCCTGAGTCCATGGTATTCTGTTATTGTAGCTCAAAAGGATGAAGACAGGTATTCAGTTAATTTTTAAATATTTATAGTTATTTCATGTGATAAGATAAAACTCTTGATTAATTGTCTGCATTCAATGGTCTCTGTGAAGTCAGGGAAAGCTACTTCACTGTCTTTTTGCTCTGTGTTCCCCCCCACCCCCAATGGCTGAAACATGAAATCCACTCCATTGACGTTGTCCCTTTCTTTTATTGTTGAATTCTTGATCTATTGGAATGAGAATTTTACTGATGAGTTTTGATGAACTCTTTCTAAAGGTATGTGCATATTTGCTACAAATATTTGTTCTTCTTTCATATTTGCTGCCAATTTCTTCTTATGTTACTCATGCTATAATTATGAGTGTTCTTACATAAATATGTTATATTTTTACATTCTTTCACTTTTTGATTTCTTTTATCACATCACTCTTGGAAAATTCCATTTTCTTCTTAAAAGGTTTTATCAATTTCAACAGCTTATTGTTTTGAAAATGGCTTTCAAAAATTTTTGTAACCCATATAGAATTTATTTTATGATGAAAAAATATCTAAGCTAATTTCTCCCAAATAGGTAAAATAATTTGTTTTATGATTCATTACATTAATAGTTAAAAACTTTCTATTTACTATATCAAGTTTTATATATTTACAAGGTTCAGGGTTAGGGCTGTACTCCTTGTCCTCCTTGTCTTCCTTCCGTTAGTTCAGGGATAACCTGAGTGAATGAATCTTTTGGACTGAGGTCACTCTCTAGTGTTCAGTTGATTGCTAGGCATTTAAAGAGTGTACAACATGACTTTGTTCATATGAATGGTACCTAGCAGGGATGGCCTAATAAGGTTGCTCTGACTCCTTCTTTTTGTTTTTTTCCATGTAGATAAAGGACTATATAGACAAAGTCTCTTCAGGGACATTGTCAGACTTGTTAAATGGCAACTCATGGCTCACAGAGGGAGTCAGCAGAAGGTGTCAGTCCAGTTCAATTGTTTTCATTTTTTAATTGTTGTTGATGCTAATATATAGAAGTGCAATTGAATAATTTTTTGGACCTTGAATTTTAGAAACTTGCTAAATTCACTTGCTATTTCTAGTAATCTCTGAAGTTTAGTTAGTGTTTCCTATAACATAATCATATCTACAGAAAAGGATGGTTCATTTCTTAGGAGATAAAAAGTACTTAGCTTATCAATTTCTTTGAGGCATTTCAGTAGGCTGTGTTTTTCCTATACTTTACCTGTTTTATCTAAGTTATCAAATTCACTGAGTTAGCATTTTTCACAAGTATAATTTTTATTCTTTTAATTTTATTTCCATTTGTTAATTTTATATTTGACTTCACATGGAAGATTTTATAGTCAATCCATAGTCCACAGTACCTTCTAAGTGCCCTTGTTGTTTCCATGAGATAATGGGGGAAATGGTTCCTGTCTCATTTACACGGAATGAGTTGACTTTGAGGATCCTAATTTTATTTTACCTTTTCCACATTTCAAATGATCATTTTATTTTACTTTTTCCACAATAAAAATTAATTCTATTTGGGTGACATTGCTAAATAAGATAATGTACATTTGAAGTATACATTTCTATGATTTATGTTCAGTATATTGCTTTGTGTGCTCACTACCCAAAGTCACCTCTTCTTTATTTAAATATAGATTTTATTTATTTATTTTTAGAGGGAGGAGATTTGAGAAAGAAGGAGAGGGAGAGCAACATTGATTGGTTGCCTACCACACTTCCCAACCAGTGACCTGGTGGTCGATAATCCAGCTATGTGCCCTGACTGATAATAGAAAGGGGAACTTTCCTTCTGTGGGCTGACACCCATCCCAGTAAGAGAGACCAATCAGAGCTAAAGTCAAATTCTTTGTTGCCATGTTTGGCCCTCTTTCCCCTGTGTGAGGGATCTGTATGATGTTCATCTGCTTTTATTTCTGATATTAATACTTTGGCTTTTCTCTCTTTTCTGTATAGGTACCAACTTTTGGCTGTTTTCCTTTTCTTTGTTTCTATTTTATTGATTTTTAAACATCTTACCTTCATTATGTCCTCCCATTACATACTTATGTACAAATTGTTTCCATTTCATTAGGGAGCTTTATTATGCTACTTCATGCTTTTGGGAATGAATTTCTGACATCACATATGACTTAAAGGACGCTTGTGATGCCCTTAAATTGTGTCTGTATGAAAATGCAATGACCTCTAGTGGTTTTCTTCCAGATGAGCTGCATGTGATCACTGTGTTAGGGAATTACTGAATCTCCAATTCAAGTTTTCAAAACAGGATGTTGGGATTAGGATTCTACCAAAGTCACCAGGCTTCAAATATTTATATAGTAGACCCTTCTGAGAATGTCTGAGCACTAGAATTATGAGGTCCCAATGGTACTGCATGAATAACTTCCCATTTAAATCCCCTGTAGTCAGTGTTCTTACTTTCTTGTTATATACTTGGGTGTGAGAGTGATAGTAATATATTAGGTATGATTTGTAGAATTCTGTAATGGTCATGGACCATGATATTCCCATATATTTGCTAGATTGGTGTAGGCTTGGTATTGGCTAGAGTGAACCATCATAATTAACTAAAAATGTTTACCATAGCGCTCACATACTCCCAAGGTTCTCCCTTTAAGAAACTCTTACAATGTTAACAATGTAATAGCTTAACTTTTTTTTAGAGTATGTTCATATCTAAATTCCCTTTTCAAACATGACAATAGATATGGCTTACAGAGAATTTCTGTGTATTATTGCATATTTTGAGGCAACATCTGTATCAGTTAATATTTGCAGTATATCACTCTTATTGGATCATATAAATTCAGCTTCTGTGCTGTTGTAATCATGATCATATCCAGCAAACATCTATCATTCAGATAAACAGAAAGCATTAGTAGTTCTTTGCATTCAGCTGGAAGGAATGTGGGGCATTGAACCTGTTCATGTATTTGTTCTCCTATTGTGAGTCCTAATTTAGTCCAGAGTACCTTATCATATCAGATAGTTTTTCTAAATTAGGGGTATCTTTTCCAGCCTTTCCCACTTAAACTCAAGAGAAGACACAGTGCTGAGATGTACCCTTTAAATCTTAGAAATAATGTGTATGACACTTGGGGTTGCTAGATTTCATCCATTTCTTTGTTAAGCTGAAAACCACCGTTCACTGGTGGGCTTAACACATAGTTAAAATCTTCAGCTGGTCTGGATAGTTATTTAACACCTCCTTATCTAAGGCCCTTATGACAATATATGTGGATGTGGAGATGCTCAGTGGATCCCATAGTAAACCATACCAGGGAAATTACAGTGGAAGCCATCACAGATTTGATGTAGAGGCAGGTTCTTATTGGAAAATAATTCCTTTCTTGTAGAAAGTTATTCACTTTGTACAAGGATGAAAATAAAGAACTGAATTAATGGATTAGAAGTCATTGTCATTCAGCTGACATGGACTCATGCCTTCAGACCTACACAGCTGTGATTACTTGTCCATTCAATAGCTGAAACATCAACTTCAGTAAATCCCCCAAGCCCTCACTTCTCTGCCACTAACATCAGGGCCTCTAATATCTAACAGTGTCATCCAACCTTTTGGCATCTCTGGGCCACACTGGAAGAAGAAGAATTGTTTGGACCATACATCCAATACACATACACTAATGGAAACTGCTGAGCAAAAAAATTGTTTTAAGTAAATTTGTGATTTTGCACTGGGTTGCATTAATAGGCATCCTTGGCCAGAAGTGGCCTATGGACAGAAGGCTGGAGATTCCTGGCAGTAAGGACCTCGT
>NW_026521958.1:0-112368 GCF_021234435.1 Artibeus jamaicensis
TGGAGCCCAAGAGGCCTGTGAGGGGTCGAGGATAGGGTCTAGCACTGCGGGTGTGGTGACTGGGCCTGGTTTCCGGCCTCGGGGCTATCTTGGGTTGTAACAGTTCTCTGACCCCTTGAGAAACTAGCCGCTTCTCCCATCAACTCATATCTTTGGCCTGTGCATCATGTACCAAGAAAGTATGTTAGCTTGGGAACGTCCGGACTCTAAGGGAAGAGATAAACTTTGTAGGTCAAGGAAGTGAGCTACGTGCCAGAAGGCTTCTCCTTTGTTCTCCTTTGTATCCAAGATTGTATATAAGCCAGAAGACTGCGCAATAAACTTGCCTTATGCCAGCAGAGCATTTGGTCCTCTCCTTTATTTCAGTCCCTCGCTCAGCCTCACGACCACCCTTGCCGCAGCGGGCTGCGGCAGAGTGGCGCCCGGAACAGGGACCTGAAGAGTCCAGAATCGTGAGGATTTGAGATCCCGAGAGGACCGCTGCTACGGGGGCCCGGTAAGTTAAAAGTAAAAAGTAGCAGGGAGCAGTGCAGGAGAGCATAATAATGGGGAATTCCCACTCTTCCGAAAGGGAGTTGTTTGAACAAGTATTGTGCACCCTATTAAGGGGACGAGGTGTCACAACCTCTAAGGGGCAAATCCATCGTTTTGTGGATTTTGTCCAACAAGTATGTCCTTGGTTTCCTATAGAGGGAACGATTAATATTAATACTTGGAGGAAGATTGGGGAGTCAATGGATGGTTTCTCCCCCGAGAGACAGATTTTCCCTGTCCTTCAGAGGCAGAATGATCAGGGCCAACAGTGGCGAGATTATGAGCCTATTCCTTACAAGACCTTGAAGGAGTTAAAATTAGCCTGTGCCCAATATGGGGCTACGCCCCCCTTCACCATTGCTACCATGGAAACTATCGCGAGCCTTGCTCTTCCCCCACAAGATTGGAAAACTATGTGTAAGGCAGTGTTAACTGGGGGTGATTATTTGTTATGGCTTGCTGAATATCACGAGAGCTGTAAGCGACAAGCTAAGTCTGAAGTTGCTCGCAGACTTGGAATAACATGAGAGGCAGCTAGAAAGCTGGTGCAGGAGCAGCTTGCTGCCAGACATATTGAACCTTCCACGTCACCATGGAATTCTCCTATATTTGTTATCAAAAAGAAGTCAGGAAAGTGGAGGCTCCTTCAGGATTTGAGGAGAGTAAATGCTTCCATGTTCCTCATGGGTGCGTTGCAGCCTGGACTTCCATCTCCTGCTGCCATCCCTCCATCTACTTATAAGATTGTGATTGACTTAAAGGACTGTTTTTATACTATTCCACTGTTCTCTTCTGATTGTCAGCGATTTGCTTTTAGTGTTCCCTCCACTAATCTTCGGGAACCAATGTTAAGATTTCAATAGAAAGTTTTACCTCAGGGTATAGCTAATAGTCCTACCTTGTGTCAAAAGTTTGTGCAACAAGCTATTCAGGGAACACGAGATAAGTTCCCCTCAGTTTTAGTCATTCATTATATGGATGATATCTTGCTAGCTCATTCCAATCATGACCTCTTGATTTTAGCATTTTCCAGGATGAAACAAGATTTAGCCGTTTTCGGTCTGCAAATAGCAGCTGATAAGATCCAAAGTGCTTACCCTTCCTCCTATCTTAGAAACCAACTTAAGCCCCTAACTTTTTCGCCTCAAAAATTGCAGATTGATACTTCACACCTGCGGACTTTGCATGATTTTCAGACCCTACTAGGAGAAATCAACTGGATACGCCCATCTTTGAAACTTACCACCGGCGACCTTAAGCCTCTTTTTACTTTACTTAACGGAGATTCCAATCCTGCCTCTCCTCGAGCGCTCACCCCGAGCGCACGGCAGGCCCTACGGCTGGTGGAAGACGCTCTTCAGTCCGCCCAATTGTCTTACTGTGATATTTCACAACCTTGGTCCTTGTTAATAATATCTTCTTCTATCACCCCGACAGGAGCTCTCTACCAGCATGGGGTACTCCAGTGGATCCATGGTCCGGCAATGCCGAAGAAGGAGCTTGCCTCTTATGCCTCGTTAGTAGCCGAACGAGTTCAGCAAGGCCGCAAAGTGTCTATCCAAATCTTAGGATGAGACCCTCCTGTTATAGTCATACCATATACTTCCGAGCAGTTTTCCTGGCTAATGAACATGAATGATTCTTTTCCATTGGCCTTTGAAGGCTTCTCAGGACAGGTCTCTCATCATTTCCCGAAAGACAAGATTTTGCATTTTGCCTCTCAAGCCCATTTTATCTTTCCCAGAAATCTCTCCCTCATCCCTTTAACTTCCGCCGTCAATTTATTCACAGATGGTTCATCTAATGGACGCGCTGTTCTAATCACCCCGGAAAAATCCCAGGTTTGGCAAGTCGCCTCCAGTTCTGCTCAAGAAGTCGAACTCTTTGCTGTTCATCAGGCCTTCCTCCTTATCCCTGAACCTTTTAATCTTTATTCTGACAGTCAATATATTGTCCATGCGGTAACTGTTTTGGAAACTGTCCCTTTAATCACAACTTCTAATCGTACGGTTCTCCAGTTATTCCACTCCATCCAGCAATTGCTTCGACAGCGAAAAGCCCCCTGCTTTGTTGGTCACCTTCGGGGACATTCATCTCTTCCAGGACCTTTGGCGACATCGAATGCACTCGCAGACTCCCATACTCACGTCTTTCTTTCGCAGCAGCAACGTGCTCAACAATCCCATGCCCTTCACCACCAATCTGCCCGATCTCTTCGGTATCAATTTCAGCTTACCCGAGAGGCGGCACGACAAATTGTTAAGTCGTGCTCCACCTGTTCTCAGCTGCTTCCAGTGCCCCATTTTGGTGTTAACCCCCGAGGTCTCAAGCCTAACGATCTCTGGCAAATGGATGTTACGCATTGCCCCTCCTTTGGCACACTTCGATATCTACATGTCACTATTGATACTTGTTCTCATTTCCTTTTTGCCTCCCCTCTATCAGGCAAAAACGTTCGCAATGTAATCTCTCATTTACTATCTTGCTTTTCAGTACTTGGTATCCCCAAAATTTTGAAGACCGACAACGCCCCTGCCTATACCAGTAAAGCCTTCGCCTCTTTCTGTACTTCCTTTCAAATCCTCCATAAAACAGGTATCCCTCATAACCCTCAGGGACAAGGAGTCATCGAACGAGCGCACCTTTCTCTCAAACAACAATTTACTAAACTAAAAGGGGGGGAGATGGTATAGCCCCCACTCTCCAAAACTGCTTGTATCTCATTCCTTATTTGTTTTAAATTTCTTAACTTTAGATTCGGATGGGCGCTCTGCGGCGGACAGACACTGGGGGCCGCGCATGCAGCACTACCCTCAAGTATTTTGGAAAGACCCCATAGATGGGTCTCGGCATGGCCCTGACCCGGTACTAGTTTGGGGCCGAGGGCATGTTTGTGTTTTTCCCACAGACGCTGAGTACCCACGGTAGTTGCCCGAGAGGTGTGTCCGCCATGCCCAAGAGCAAGATAAAGAAGCTCCAGAGGAGACTCCAGCAGTTGGCGCTGATCTTGAGCCTCCTGTGGATACTGAAAACTCAAGTGAAGGCTGAAGAATACTGGGCCTTTCTTCCCAATCCTCCCGTCCTGCATCCAGTTACTTGGGAGGACAATGATTTTGTGCCTGGTTATGTGAACAATACCCAGGTCTTAGGCCCGCCATCTTCCGGGCATATCTTGCCCGTGTCAGCTAAGTATAATTATACCGGCTTGTCTACTACTCAACCCATTTGCTTTTCTTCGACCCCAAGAAATTGTACTCTTATCTCCAGGTATACTGATTGGGATAGTAATTTCACTGATGGACCTCATTGGGGTGTGGACATGCTTTATCTTCATAGAAATGTGAGCACCACTACTATTGGCCAGGGGTCCCCTCCTCCTGACATCCCGGTATGCAAGCAGAGAACGCCCTCTCAGAGCCAGTGGGGCCCGGCATGGAGAATTTGTCATCTCAACCATACCGTTTGTGATCAAGGGATTTGTGACTGGAGTGATTACCGAGAAGGGACCTACAGGCCCATAAACCTTCTGTATGGAATATGGACAAAGAATAATCGGACCTATCAGACTATGCTTTGGAAGGCTGTCGCCTCCCTCCAATATATCACCGTAGCCAAGAGACAAGTAGTTTGGATGCATATAGGAACACAAGACGCTATCTCCGTAGACGGAACCCAGAAAAATGTATCTGTCATAGCTTGTGTACCTGACCCCTTCGCGTTTATTGCAGGGGATTTACAGCTTGCTCAGAATACCATGTATAATCTAACCTGTCATGATTGCATTTTAACCAATTGTCTTAATTCCTCCTTGAATGTGAGCTGCTCGAGCAAACGTAAGTAACGAGGATCCTCTTTTGCATTTTGAAGTCTAGACTGTTTGACCCTGAGGTGGTAAGGCGAGACGTTGCCGGAAGTCCACCCAGGGGCTCCCAAAGGAGGGGACGCCCTCGGGAGTAGTGACTAGGTCACTTTTGGTTTGGATGCGTGAGAACCGCGGTTCGCCTGTATGAGAAGAAATTAGGTTCGCTTGTGTAAGAAGAGAAACTATGTCTGTGCCGGCATCAGTCTTTGTTTGTTACGGCTATGTCAGTGTCTGTGTTTCTATGTCTAGTTTGTGATTTTTGTCTCTGAGCGTGTTCGTAAGCCAAATCAACGGCTTGTACGTCGATCTAAAGCGGCAGAAATTGGATATGACCAAAAACGAAATTCCACTATATTATATAAAGTAAAAAAGGGGGAGATGTTGGAGCCCAAGAGGCCTGTGAGGGGTCGAGGATAGGGTCTTGCACTGCGGGTGTGGTGACTGGCCCTGGTTTCCGGCCTCGGGGCTATCTTGGGTTGTAACAGTTCTCTGACCCCTTGAGAAACTAGCCGCTTCTCCCATCAACTCATATCTTTGGCCTGTGCATCATGTACCAAGAAAGTATCTTAGCTTGGGAACGTCCGGACTCTAAGGGAAGAGATAAACTTTGTAGGTCAAGGAAGTGAGCTACGTGCCAGAAGGCTTCTCCTTTGTTCTCCTTTGTATCCAAGATTGTATATAAGCCAGAAGACTGCGCAATAAACTTGCCTTATGCCAGCAGAGCATTTGGTCCTCTCCTTTATTTCAGTCCCTCGCTCAGCCTCACGACCACCCTTGCCGCAGCGGGCTGCAGCACACCAGCCTTGCTTCTTTCTTACCCACCTCTCCCTGCTTTCCCATTGAAGTCAGCACCCCACTATTCCCTGCCTCACAGGTAATTCTAGATCCATACACCTCCCTTTGCCTCCTAACTCACTCCATTCTTGCTTATATTCTCTGCTTTCCAGCTGATGTCAGGCATGATTAAATTCTTTGTTTTTTTTAACTTATCCCATTTTTCCCCATCGTATTTCAGCCCTGACACTCTCCCTGTAATTATCTTTTACTCAGCTTTTTTCCTTCAACAGCACAGAATCTGAGAACAGAAGTGTGTAAGAACACCTGTGTTAGGAGCCTCCTACTATGGCTGAAGACTGACCTTGCTCAGGTGGCACCTCACTAGCTAATTTTGCAGTGAGGCACATTGGAGATTCTCACCCACTGTTCTTCAGACTGCATCTTGTTTTTGGCCTCAGCATTTTTCATCTTTACAACTGGGACACCCACTGTCTCTCTGATTACAGGCCCCCAGTCCCTGCCCTGAATATTTGTATCCTCTTGAGCCTCATATCTCCCATGCAATATTTACTAGGAGCAACATGATAAAATTTAGCACCTCAGAGGTTCATCAAATAATTCATAAAGGACACACATTTGATCCAGCACAGAGAACATACTGACGGCCTTTAGTTCTTTCACCTGCAAACTGATAGGAGACTCAAGATTTGGAAAATTTTACTTTAAGGTAAATAGTTATGAGCCTAGTAAGTAATGCATATGTTAAAGCTATTATTTCAGAAACTACAGATAAGTCCCATCCTGGCTCCTAGGAGAGAGAGCCAACCTCTTGGGGACAAGTGGAGGCCTCTGGGCCATTGTGTTCCAGGGAGAAACAGATGACCACCCACCCCTGGGAACAGCTAACTGTCCAAGGCAAGAATACTGCAGTTTTTTAATCTAACTTTCCCTGAATTTCAAAACCCCTCACTACACTTTGTTCTCTGTTATTAAAAACACTGACTTGGAAGGAAAATGTAAGATGGTCTGTTTGGGCGTGTGCTAGGTCAGAGTTGCTCGAGAAACAAAATGGATGCAGTGAGCTAAGGAGCAGGGCTTACAAGCAAGAATGAAGGGGAAAGTGGAGCCAACCAAGGGAGGTTATGACTCTCCTCCATTGCCACCCATGGATGGGGTTTTCAGGTGCAAAAGCCACAGGTGGGGGTGACCCAAGTGTTAGTGTCTGATTGGCATTCTGGGCTGCTGGGTTGAGGTATCAGGGTGTCATTGGCTGGGGCTAGTCGCCATGCACCATTCCTACTGACCATTGTTCTTTGCACCCCTTGTCGGCCTCTGTGTACTGCTGCATCCTGTTATGACAGATAAGCTGACAACAATCTTATCCAAACATCTGTGTGTTCTGTGTGGGATCAACAGATGGATTCCTAAGCCTGCTTGGGTCTGTCAGTATGAACCCGCCATCTTCTTAGATCACTGGCCATCTGAAGAAAGTGCCCATAAAGATTCAATCCCTGTCTCTGCTTATTTCATTTGGTATGTGACAGGCAGGAGTGCCAGTGTCTTTTCCAGTTTCAAAACCACATATAAATATATAATTCTGAAGGCTAACACACAGGAAGCACTTTATGTGGTTTTATAGATTGTTGACTGGTAACTTTTGACTGGTTTTATAGATTGTTAGGTAACTGTGGCCATGCTTTGAGCCAGGGAGATGGGAGTGACTTTGACTCATGACCTAACTAGGAGGCAAATCCCCCCAGTTACAGTGCTTGCCTGAGAACTTGGAGATGATTGGCTCCATGCCACAGGGCCATGCCTGCCCAGACTTAGGAAGACAGCCCAGAAAAGTTGGAAAAATATAGGAATGCTGGCAGATGTATCAGAATGTGAGAGGAGTCAGAAATGGGGATGCAGAGGAAGACTTGCACCGGGATTTAAATCCAGGCATGGCAGCCATGAAACTTGGAACCATGTGATTTTGGGGGAACCGCATGGTATTGGGGCTCCATTAGCCATGCAGCTTAGGACACAAGAAAGCAAGATGATCAGCCATTCAGAGCTCTCTCTTAGTGATTTGGAAGAATGCAGGAGAGACGTTGCAGGAAGGAAAGGGGTGAAAGGACTCTTGCTGATAGGCCATGAGGAGGTGCCACATGGGTTTGGGTCAAGAACTGGATATCACAGCAGTGACCCAGCCAATGGTGTTGGGAACCGTGAGAGGCCTGCCAGCCCAGAACAGATTACTAGGGAGAACCAGGGACTGCCTGAGTCACAGGCTTCTATTTCTTTTCCTGACATATGGTACCCCTGACTGGGCAAAGGGGGAAGGAATGACTGTGCATATTTGTGGGTGTTTTAAGACACTTTGGGAATTTAATGAAGACATAAGTCACTACTCTTAAGTCTGTATAACTTTTGAATAAATAATTCCTTTCCTTTTCACCAATCTCTGACATTGAGAGCTAAAATTGCCTGGTGGTGGGAAGGTGAAACTAGTACAGCGGGACTCCAGGAGAAGGGGAGGTCCACTTGGTAACATTGTATGATGCCTTCTTCGATGGCCAATCCGGGAAAACCATGGGAGACTACATGTGCAGTAGCTTTACAACTACTTGTCACAGTAAAAGCCCACCAAAACTAGCCAGGAAGGAACTGCCCTATAAGAATAGAATCTCTCCAGCCAATGAGGTCAGTCTCTGCTTGGAGTTGGCCTGCTCCCATGTTCTCTGCTATACACTCATTGTTCAGTTCAATTCCTTGTCCCAATCACCAAGAATCTGGTTACCCATGCCCACCTGTGATACTTGGATTTTAATGAAGACATTAAGTCATCATTCTATATTGTGGACCACTCTACCTGGTTTCAGAAATTGTAACGCTAACCACCACCACCCCCCCAACCCCCCGGCTAAAGCTGTGAGTGACCTCCAGAATTTGAGCCATGGGAGACAAAGCTTGTCTTTGGTAGCAAATGCTGTCTCAGTTTCCTCCCTGCCCCCAAAGCATGGTCAGAAGTCCATCATGGGTAAGTCTCCTTACAGAGGGGAGCAACCTAGGCCAGACTCAACCACTTGGGAGGCCATCATGGAAGGACTTGGGGGGCTGCAACAAAGAGCAAGCAATAGACCCCTGCCGTCCAGCTATGTGACATAGCCCGAGTCCTCATGTTCTCTGGAAGAAGCGTTTCCTGGCTCTAATCCCCTTAAGCCTGAATACCTGATTGGGAGGGATGCAGCTCCTTGCTTTGCCAGAGAGTGTGTGGGGGGATCTGGCACCACAAAGAATTCCTGAAAAACCTGTGAAATCTGCTGCGCTAAGAGTGCTTTCATTCATATGTTAATGGTTTGAGCAGGAAGTGAATATGTCTCCCAAAGTTTCTGCAACCCCCTTTCCTAACAGACGCTGACTCAGACTAAGCCCTCATATTTCTTTGAAATATTATTTACTGTTTGATCCTTGCCACCCTGTATTCCTGTGTATTACAACCCAATAAAAGCCCTTGGAAGAAGAGGCTCAACGCCTTTTTCCCCTCAGAAACTGGCCACTGCTTATGGCCCTTACGTTTTGAGGGATTAGCCACTTCTCCTCCCCATATAGATCATGTCATGTCATGTTTACTTTCATCTGTGGCGGTCGGGGGACTTGTGAGAAAAGTCACGCCTGCAATTATACGTTTGTATAACTTTTGAATAATAGCTCCTTTCCTTTTCACCAAACTCTGGCATTGAGAGCTATAATTCCCTGGGGTGGAGGCAAGGTGAACCTAGTACAGGAGACCCCAGGAGAGGGGGGTCCATTCAGTAATACTATCTTGCCCCCCCACAGGTCCATTCTGTAACAAAGTCATTCATGATTTGGGTGGCTGCATTCTGCAACCTAAGATATTTTGAAGCATCTTGGCCACAATCCAATACATGCTTATAGTGCCCCAACCCCTAAAGGGATATAAAAGAGAGAGAAATAAACACAGAGTGCTGGAAAAAGAGGGCAAAAAATAAGAAAATACGGGGCTGTTTCAAAGTAGTAAATCAGAGGAAAGTGACATCTTACTTTTCTTACTGTTAACCCCTTAAAAGTGAATACCTAAGAATGGTGCCCAACGTGGTGTGATTTTCCCAAGATTATATTGATTAAACTGAGGCCATTTTAAGTAGTATTTCAAGGTACATTTTAGTTTTTTGTAATTTTTCCATCTCTGAGGTTTTGCACTAGACACCTGTAACACCAGCCCACAGTGTTTCCAGTTTTAGGTTATACACCTATGACAACGTCTCTATAAAGGAGTTTCAGTCCTCTCCCACTGTGTAGGCGTGGTTACTGGAGAGACCCAAAAAACCGCAATGGCACTACAGTGGTCAGGAAACATAGGTTTGAACTCAGCTACTTATTCTAAAACCTGAGATCCTTATTATATTCCCATAAATCTGGAAAATGCTGTGCCTGATACACTTGTGTGTTAATAGTGGGGTTATGGGTGAGCAGTCAACAGCCCTGAGAACCCTTCAGGTAAATCTAATTAGAAAAAAAGCACTCAGTTAGTAAGAACATGAACGTGTAGTTCTTTCATGTTCTTATTAAGAGAACAAAACACGTTAGAATTCTGGTAATTAGACACCCACATTCTAGAGACAGGTCCCTATCAAGCTTACTTTGATGAACAGAGTTGAGAACAAAATGTTTTACAGTTGTCTCAAGAATTCCTAAGGACATGTCTTTAGAAAAGGCCTTAGTAAAACTGCTTCACACACTATAAACACTGAATCTGGCTTTCCTTCTAACAGCTTTGTTCATGCAGTGGTGAGTATTCTCAGGTAACTCAGGCCATTACTGTGATCCCACATGGGCAGCATTGCAGCCACTGCCAATCATTTGTGTTGTGTTGTGGGGAAAATGTCAGGGGAGGAGGGTGGCTTCCCTGGTCAGAAGCAGTTTGTTAGGTATTGGAGGTCTGCTGAGTGTGTCTGTCATGTACCTCTGGTAGTGACTTGCAGAATAAGAAGGGAGTGCTGGAGAACAAACTACTGTATATTCTTAATCCTGAGCCACTGAGGTGTCATTTTGTTTCTTTTATGGCTGAAGGTCTATGTAGCCGCTCCTCTGTACCTGATCAAAATAAGAAATTATAGTGTGGTCTCATTCCATGGGGATGCCCAGGCAGCTCGCTGGTGTTATCTGGCCTAAATATTAGAATATGTCTTTACAAACTCCACCCAGAATGTCGTGGAGGAGCAGTTAGACAGGTACAAATTCTGTGTAGCCTTAGACAGGTGGCAGGTACACCAAAACAAGAAGTCAGAACCTGTCAGCGATGGGAGTGGGCACAGTGGGTCAATACATCCCAAATCTTAAGATAACAAAGGCAAGCCTGTATCCCAGACTCCAGTTGATGGAATCCCTGAGACCCTCCCAGAGTCTCACACTAGATGTCACTCTGTCCCACTCCCAGTGGAATCTGAGCCTCCATTCTCTCCACCACCAGCTGCTGAATGAACATGTAGAAAGCCAGTCTTCACATATTTGTGAGAATATTAGAGAAAATGGTATGTTGTTCAACTTCTCAGCAAGCCACAGGCATCTTGCACTTGGCTACTGTTTTCATGGAACTCTCTTCCTAAGGTGTTTGTGTAGCAGTCAGCTCCATCGTCCCTTCAGGCCTTCTCAGATACATACCCACTATCAGACTTAATAGCAACATTTACACACAAAATGGCAGATGTGATTAAGCTGTTCCAGTAGTTTTGTGCAACTTGTCACATAACAGTTCTAAACCCCCAAAGTCAGAAACCGCAACCTCACTTATTTTTATGAATCCCCACCAAGGAGACCATTTTTCATGGGTCACAATCTAACAATGTCATTAGGACAGGACTTGATTCCATTGAGTTGCTGTGTTGGCAGTTCTGCCAAAAACATCTAAATTGTCTTCTGATAAGTAATATTAGTTTGTGCTCTCAAAATGTAGTGCTATGTTGGTGGGTGTAAGCAACATACTTTTTTTTCACTTACAGTTCTGGAAGCTCAAATTTTGAGATCAAGCTATAGGCTGGATTATTTTTTCCTGAGGACCCTTTACTCATCTTGTAGGTGGGTGTGTTTAAACTTCTTGATCCCAGGTGTTTCCCCTATGCTTCCCTGTGACCTGACCATTTGGTAAAGGCACCACTTGTATTGCATTAGGACCCACCCAAATGAACTCACTTCACATTATTTCTTTAAAAAAAAGGCAATCCAAATACAGGTACACTGTAAGGTAATGGGCCTTTACACTTCAAATTATCATTTGGAAAAACACAATTCAGCTGTTAACACAGGCTCCTTGGCTGAAGAGATTCACCCAGAAATGGGGCTGCAGGTAGAAAGATATGCATATGTAATATATTCATGTGTTTCATAGCTACAGCCAATTTGAAATAAAAAATTCTCAGTGACATTGCCACCAGAAGCCTCTGATGGTGGTTGCTTTTTGGACCAAGCCTCACTTGAAATGTATAATCATTTCAAACTCAATCCACCCTGGTGTCAAGTTTTCCAATGCTATCACAATGTTCACTGATGTGCTCTTATTTTAGCAATACTTCAAGTCCTGTCAGCTGTTTACCAGTGACACGAATATTTTATTTTCCACATCATGTGCTCATACACTTTCCTGGGATAGGCTATCTGTTTTTCATACATCTCTGAGATTTTCCCCCTTTACTAAGTCTGACATCCCCACAATGAAGGCTTCAACTCATTTAGTAAAAAAAAATCAATGTCTTTTAAAAAAATCAAGTGGGTTCTCATAGTTTTTGTTTTCTGTATATGGTCTTTAAATTGTGGATGCATAAAATTCTCCAGAACCTGTCCTTTCAGGGCAGGGAGGCCAAGCCTCAGTAGCTCAGAGGGAATGTGGTGGTGCCAGACTTTTGATGGGTCTCAGTGCTGGCCTGATAAAACTTGAGAACCATGTGACATTTTAAGTGTTTTCTCACCCTTGTATTTGGGTTATTTGTTGTGGAGTCACTGAGAAAAGGCTCTTAATACAAATTATTTATACAGGGAGGTCTCCTGTTCCTCAGGTAAAACAGTACCTTGACAAGAATAATCATATAATTCTTTTCGATCAACTATCTCATGATAACACACTTAAAGGTCAGAAATGATATCAGTATGGGCACTTCTGTCTTCACATAGGTGTCCCCAAAGAACTCTGAATTCCTGCATGAGCTACATATCTTCATACCTTTTGTGGTTATTGCTAATATTGTTTACATTGTGTCCCTCTTTGTTTAACTTAGTATTAAGGTAACATCTGCTTGTCACCTTGAGAGTCCTTTGGAATGCATAATACAGTGAATCTTCATAATGACCATGGTAGCAGCTTACTCATGTCAAAATATTTTTTTAAATTTTTTTATTGATTATGCTGTTACAGTTGTTCTATTCCCCCTTTATTCCCCTCCACCCTACCCCTCATCCCCACCATTACCCCCCCTTTAGTTTATGACCATGTGTCTCAAGTCCTTTAGATTCTATATTTCCCATGTATTCTTGCCCCCCCGTCTATTTTCTATCTACTGTCTATGCTACTTATTTTCTGTACCTTCTCCCCCCTTCCCCTCCTCCCACTCCCCTGTTGCTAACCCTCCTTGAGATCTTCATTTCTATGGTTCCACTCCTGATCTAGCTGTCCTTTAAGTTTGCTTTTGTTGTAGGTGTGGTTGTTAATAACTGAGTTTGTTGTCCTTTCACTGTTCATGTTTCTTTAACTTCTTTTTCTTAGATAAGTCCCTTTAACATTTCATATAATAAGGGCTTGGTGATGATGAACTCCTTGAATTTGATCTTATCTGAGAAGCACTTTATCTGTCCTTCCATTCTAAATGAAAGTTTTGCTGGATAGAGCAATCTTGGTTGTAGGTCTTTGGATTTCATGACTTGGAATACCTCTTTCCAGCCCCTTCTTGCCTGTAAGGTCTCTTTTGAGAAATCCGCTGATGGTCTGATGGGGACTCCTTTATAGGTGACTGTCCCCTTATTTCTTGCTGCGTCTAGGATTCTCTCCTTCATTTTAATTTTGGCTAATGTAATTATGATGTGCCTTGGTGTGTTCCTTCTTGGGTCCAACTTCTTTGGGACTCTCTGAGCTTCCTGGATTTCCTGGAAGTCTATTTCCTTTGCCAGATTGGGGAAATTCTCCTTTATTATTTGTTCAAATAAGTTTTCTACTGGTGGCTGTGCCTTTCCCCCTTCTGGTACCCCTATAATTCGGATGTTGGAACATTTAAAGATGTCCTGGAGGTTCCTAAGACTCTCCTCATTTCTTTGAATTCTTGCTTCTTCACTCTTTTCTGTTTGGCCATTATTTGCTTTCTTCTGGTCCACTCCATTGATTTGAGTCCCAGTTTCCTTTTCATTGCTATTGGTGTCCTGTGCAATTCCATTCATTTCAATTAGTTTCGCCTTCATATATTTGTCTAATTTGTATAATCAACCAGTTCTGTGAGGATCCTGATCACCAATGTTTTAAACTGTGCATCTGTGAGTTTTGCTATTTCTTCATCGCTTAGATCTATTGGCTCTGGGGCTCTGAAATCCTCCTGCCCCATTCTTGGTCTGTTCGGGCCCTTTAAGTGTGATAAGCGGCGCCTTGGATTCCCAGGTCACTGGGTTGTGACGCTGTATGTGGGGGCGTGGCCAGAGCTGGGAAATGGCGACCCCCTCTGCCGCTTCTCACAGCTGGGTGCGGAGAAGCAGTGCCTTAGGTGGTTCACCTGGGCCGGGCCATTCAGAGGCACTGGGTTATGACGCTGTATGTGGAAGTGGGGTCAGAGCAGGGAAATGGCGGTGCCCTCCACTGCCGCTTGTGTGGGGACCTGCCGGGCCTGGTCCAACCGCCCACTCCCTCGCCTGTCCACCCGCACACAAATGTGCGACCTCAGTCAACACACAGCCCCGCTGCCCCTCTGTCTCCCCTGTGGTCACTCGCCTGGTCGCTCGCTCGGTCGCTCACTAGGTCCGACCCAGCGCCTGGATTCCATGGGCCTGAGTCCGTCTGGCCAAGTCCTCCTGTGCAACCCTGCTCCGCCAGCCGCTGGTTTTGCCCCTTACCGGTCAGGCTGAAGAATTTGTTGTTAACGGACTTCCGAAAAGTTCAATTTTCCGTGTTCTGGCTGTGTTTTCTGTTGCTAATATTTAGTTTTCTCTAATCTTGGTTGTGTGAGAAGGCACGGCACATCCACCTATGCCTCCATCTTGGCAGAAGTACTCAAAATATTTTTAAAATGACTACCTACCTGTTCATTTGTCTGGTTGTCAGCACACCACAACATATTTTAGACCTCATCTTTTCACTACATGAGCACAGGCCACATCAGGTGACTCTGCCCAACACCTAGTGATATCCAGGGAATATCTCTTATCTCTATGAATTCCATTTTGCTTCTATGCAAAGTGGGTGTTAGAAAGCAAACCTCCTACGCCAATCCCTCCGGAAAAGGCAACCATACATTGATGTTTCTCTCCCTCTCTCCTTCCCTTCCCCTCTAAAGATAAATAAATAAAATAAAAAAAAGAAAGCAAACCTTGTATTATTTTGATAGGATCAGTTGGCTCAGCCATAGCAAGGGCTTACCTAGTAGCTGGTCTTGTGGTATATACTGGTGGACCTGCAGTGGGTTTTCATCTAAATTAATTTCCACTCACCCATGAAAAACTAGCTGCCTTCTTCCTCACTGGCTTGTAGACCATGTGAGTTTGAAAAAAGAGGTAGAATGCAATTTTTCAAGGAATTTGAGATGGTTTCCTTCTGGTCTTGATTTTTGTCCTCTCTGTGGCCAAATTAAAGATCTCTTGAGGCAGTAGATAAGTATAATACCCACTGAGATAACTAGTGCCATTTTGGATGAGGTTCATTCATTTATCTATATGTGATATATCTGGCATAAATTAAAAACGAGGAACTTAACTTTGCCAGACATCAGGTGGAAAGTCCAGAATATAGACAGGAACAGAATTGGTTGGTAGGAAAAGAATAGTGAGTGAATCTAGAATTATCTGTAAGGCAAAAAACAGTGGGGTGCTGACTTCTACTGGAAGGCAGGGAGATGTGGGTAAGAGAGAATGGCAGGACTGCCATCAGTTGAAAACATGGAAAAGGTGGGAGGAACTGGTATCTTTAAGTTTATTTTTATATATGATGAAAGGTTTTTTTAAAAAATGTGTATATTTTGTTTTTCCAGGACGAGTCATTGAAAAGTCTGTCAACTCTGAAGTGTATATTCTTATCTTCTCTGTCATAGATTAGTTGTTCATGTAAGTGAGGGTTTAATTCTGGGCTTCCTATAGTGTTCTATTTATTTAGGCATCTGTTTTTCACCAATACCTTTCTGTTTTTATTATTATAGCTTCATAGAATAATTTGAGAACATGGAACATAATATCTCCAACTTTGTTCTTCCTTCTCTAAATTTAGTTGGCTATTTATGGTATTTGTGCTTTCATATAAACTTTAAGATTCTCTGTGCTGTTTCAATTTCCTTCTTCAATGTCCTATAATCTTGACATTGAAGGAGCAGGTCTTTCACCTCCTCTGTTATGTTAATTCAAGGCATTTATTTCTTTTTCACACAACTGTCACTGGGATCAATTAATTTTTCTTTTTTATTATTTATTAGTGTATATAAATATGATTGATTTCTATATATTCAGTTTGTATTTTGTTTCTTAGTGAATTACTTTATTAGTTCTATTAATTTTATTGAATTCTTTTAGATATTCTATAAAGAATATGTCATTGTCAAATAGTGACAGTTTTAATTTTTTCTTTTTTATTTAGATGCATTTTTTCTTTTTCTCCTCTCATTACTATGTTAAATATTCCATTAATATTTTGAATAATAGTAATGAGAGTGTATATATTTAATTTGTATTTTTAATTTTAAATAAGTTTTCATTATTTTACAATTGAGTAAATTTTCAGCTGTGTTGTCATATGTAGTTTTTATCAAGCTGAGATTGCTTTCTTCAATAATCCTTCCTTAAAATATTTTATCAGTAATGCATATTGTGTTCTAAGACTTTTTTCTGCATTTCTTGAATATCATTATTTTTGTTTTTGGTTGTTGATGTGTTGAGTTACAGCAATTGTTTGCTGGATGTTGAGCCATTCTTGCATCACTGGTATAATTCATACTTGATCAGGGTGTAAAATCACATTAATATATTGTTAAGTTTGGCTTGCTACTATTTTGCTGAGAATTTCTACACATACATTTATCAAGAATATAACCCAGTAAGTTTCCCTTTTTTTGCACTGTCTTGATTTAGTTTTTGTATGAAAGTAATGCTGACTTCATAAAATAAATTTGGTAGTGAACTGCATCAGTTTACGGACTAGGTAAGAAGGATATGTGTTGGGAGCTGTCCTGCATGGTTTCAGGGGCTGTAGCCTTATTAATGGACAAAAGAGACCCACAGCTAAAACTGAGTGAAAAGGCCTTGTGGCCATGAGCCACTAAGAAGACAGAACCTATCCTCCTGGCAGGAGTGCAGCCCCTGCCTCCCTCACTTCATCCTGCTTGGTCTTGAAAGATGGCTCCTTAGTCAATGACATGTAAGTTCCTCAAGGGAGGAACAACCTAAGACAGGCATAGTTGTGAAGGGACCATCAGGGAAGAACTTAGGAGGCTATAGAGAAGGGGCATAAAGACCCTTACCCCTCAGCTTTGTCATAGCCTGAGTCCTCATTATATCTGTAAGAAGTCTCCTAATCTCTTGGTTGCTTTTCTCTCTGCGCCTGACTCAGCCTGAAAACAATGCCAGAGGAAGCTTTGGCCTTGTACTGGAATGGAAGGCTCCGGGAGGCAAATCTGGCCTGAGAAAGAATGTACTAATGTAGACCCTGGCCAGCAGGATCCATGTGTTGTGGCTGCGAGAGACAAATTCACACAGAATACAGAAGTCCTGTGGAGAAAAAGAGATGCCATGGCTGCTTTCTCTAAATCCTGCCTAGACAGGCTTTTATTGCTTTTCTGGGTACATTACATTGAGGATGGTCCTCATTTACTATGAACAGGTTTGCTGTAGGTAATTACCTTTTACAGGTAACAAAGGAAAACATGTTGCTAATTACTTCAAAAAGAAGGATGTTACAGATCAAGGGGGAAAGTAGTTGAAATGGTTATACTCCATACTTAGGAGATTTAGCACAGACTTTAGGAAGTTAAAGTTATGAATTAAACATTTTCTGCCTCAATACAAGGTGAGGGAGTTTTAGCAAAAGCAAGTCTCATAGTACCCTAGGTGCAACACAGGACTGATTTCCCACAGGAGAACCTATTTGCAGGCCTGGCTCCTGTGTGCCAGACCTCGACTCCCACTGGCTTTTCCAATTGGGAGCTGGGCCACATTCCCAAACCACATGGAATGGTTCCCTATAATGCATATTATTTCCTTTGAGGCTTGCTCTGCCCTGTTGGTATGAACCAGATATTTGAGCTCAAAGTGTAGGGAGTGAAACTCCCTGCTTCATGATACATACTTCAACAACCTTCTAGCATCAGCATATCCCACTGACTCTGACCAGAGACAATCCCTGTGTTTCTTCAGTTATTATCTGTAAACAACATCAGTTTTTCATGACTGTAGCTTATTAGACATGAATTGGTGAGCTTTACGTGCATACTATGTATCTCTGTGTGAGCTAAGCTCAATAAAAACCAACTGAGAAAGAGGCTAAATGCCTTTCTCCTCTAAGAGACTGATCATTCTTTCCTCCCCAAGAAGATCATGTCTTGGTAGACTTATTGTCTCATCCATAGCAGCTATGGGAGCTCTGGGTGGAGCACCTCCCACAGATATGTACTAATTATTTTTGAAATATTTGTTACTTATATTTTAAATAATTGCCCTATAAATCTAACTGATCCTGGGCTTTTGTTGTTTGATTACTGATTCAAATTTGTTGCTAGTAGTTCATTTGTTCAGATTATGTGATTAATCCTGGTTTAGTCTACAAAATGTGTGTGCTTTAAAAATTGTCCATTTTATTACATTGTCAAATTTGTTGTATATAATTATTAATGGTATTCTTCAATAATTCTTTGTGTTTTTGTAATGGCAACTGTAGTTTATCTTTTTTCCTCATTTTACTTATTTGTGTTTTCTCTCTTCTTGATCGGTCTTGTTAGAGACTTTTCAAATTTATCATTTCAAAGAAGCAGCCATTAGTTTTATTAGTCTATATTGTTTTTCTACTTTCTTTATTATGGCACTAATCTTTGTTTCATTTTACTTCAATATACTTTTTGTTTTGTTACATCTTTTTGTAATGTTTTTATAAATAAATTCAAATGATTTTATTAAAATTTTAATGCTCTTTAGTTAAAACCAGATAGTTATAAAGTTTCCTCTTATAACAGCTTTAGCTGAATCCTGGTTCTCTAAGATTATTTGCATTTTTATTTGTCTCGATGTTGTTGGTTTTCTGTTTGTTTTCATTTTTGATTTATTGGGTGTTTGGTAGCATGTTTTATAGTCTCTAAATACTTCGTTTATGTCTTATTTTTATATTTGATTTTTTAGTTTATTACCATTATTTTGGTTAATATAACCAAATATGGTTATATAACTTTAAATTAAAAAAATAATTAAAAAAATTTATTGGGGACTTTTTTACTCCTAGTGCAAGATCTATCTTGGAAAGTTTTCCATATAAAATAGAGATAAATGTATAGCCTGCAGTTTTAAATGCAATGGTCTATAAATATCTATCAACCAAAACTGGTTTGTAGTTAGTCTATTTTTAATTTTTAAAAATTGTCTAAAACACAGTATTTCAAAATAAGGTTATTGTTCTTTAATGATCTCATACCACATTTACCTATCAAAACATCCCTTTGAAATGAGTGGTTTTTTTTATCTCAGTTTTATGGGTGAGGAAAGTAAAAGGCTTTTAAAAACTAAAGTCAGAACACTAGTCCACGGCATTTCCAATTTTTCAACCTGAAACTGTCTGTTTCCCCAGCCATCCATATGCTCTAATAGTATGAAAAGGAAACTTAAATAGATTAATAAGAAAGGTAGAATTAGGCAGCTCTGAGCAAGAGCCTCTCAGAGCCCCAATTGCTTCCGGGGTCTGAAGTTCAGAAAGTCTAGCCACAGGTTTTCTGTATGGCACAGGATGAAGATGGTGAAGTTGATGGTAAAAAGACATTAGGAAAAGGCCTGAAGTTGAAATTTAAAAAAGAACAAAGTGGCAAAAATTTTAGAAAAACTTGTCCAAATCTAGGGTACTTTCAGGCCATTCTCACCCATAATGCCATTACATTTTCTCCCCAACACCTGCACTTGAAAAACTGAGGCCCTTTCTTTGGACTCAAGGATCACTAACCAGTATTTATTGTCTTGTGATTTATCACTTGGGCCCACATTTGGAAAATACCTCTAGATACAAAGAATGCTAAGAAAATACTATGTATGACATATGTGCAGGAGACTTCAAATGATGCATAGTTTGCTGCCTTATTCTTTGACCAAAACTGAATATTAATATGTGCGTATGCTTTTTTTTACTGAGTTATAGTGTTTCAGGGAGGACCTGAATGAATGAGGTGTATCAGACACAGAGTTGAATGAATGAACCACATCTAAATCATACCAAATGTCTGAGTGGGCCTGGGGCACTTCTGTCCCAGAAATCCCTAAATGTACCACATCAAAAACAAAAATCAGGAGCAGATAAATGGTGTTTCAAACTTTTTTGGCAGTTTGCTTTCAAACTTTTAATAGCCACAGGGAAGTGAAGGTGGAGTTGGAAGGCTTTTCATGAGTGAGAAGAAATGTATAAAGCTAAACAACCACAGCAGATCCAGCAGTATATGCTGCAAAACCAAGCACCAGGTAAGCACCTGTGATGGCTGATCCAATCAATTAATCAAATACACAAAGTAATTTTCTGCCAACAGCTATTTTAAGGAAATACACTAAGGCTCAGAGAAATGAAGGGTGAACCTAAGGGCACAATCTAGTAATGGGCAGAGTCACCATGTACCATGGAGTTGCCTAGTGCTCACCTAATGAAAAGTCATGATAGTTAGGTGCTGTTGAATATCAGATAGGTAAAAAAGGTATGTAGTTATGTAAATGATTCTATATGTGAGGTTTGGTATCATGGACACTACAAGGAACTTCTGCATTATGCCTTCTGCAGAGCCCTCAATTCATCCAGGGACAAGATGATGTGATCTTCACAATAAATGATACAGAAAGAGACATAATTTTAGGCATATCACAATGAACAAGCAGAAGAATAAACATCTGGAACTCACCAAGGAACACTGAGCACTTTAGAGATGTTTTTCAAGGGAGAGGTGTATGCAGAAGATGAAAAGAAAATCTAAGCTATAAAAGTACAATTTGAGTTTAGTGGTGGGGAAAATTATTCATTAATGTTTTTAAGGCATTTTGTTAGCTAAGGACAACCGACCTCCCTTTATGAGTAGTCTGTATTAAAAGCTTACACACGATGAAACATATTCTTTAGCAAGACATTTGATTATGTAAGAAAAAAGTTTGATAACATTAGCTATATTTGTGTAAAGCCATTTATTTAAGCTTTGTTCAGTGGAAGAGTATAGGATTGAGCATGGATTGAAAGATAAAATTCGGGTTATTTTTACACTTGAGAATGTTCATAGACAGACAAAGGTGTTGGCACTGTGAATTAATTGTAAGCTTTAGAACATCGCTAAAATTAATTACTCCATTGCACTGAGTATACTGCTATTTCTGTTCATCTCATCAGATCTGCAGTTACACAGAAACATATGGTTTGGTCAGCTCTGAAGTTAGTATTAATTAGGAAGAACATGGAGACAGAAAAAACAAGTTGCAGAGGGATTACTGTTAGGGTTTGCTCTTCTGTTTTCCTAGATTTTGTGTTAAAGTTGTTACTGTGAATTTTGAGAAGAATAGAAATTTAGGTTTCTTCTAGGTTAGATAAGGTTAAACTCGAGACTTCTCAGTATGGTGTTGTAAAGCTGGGTAAATGATGTTTTTTCATGGAGAACAAAGTAAGTTATGAAAAGTTCTCTCCTGAGATATTAAGAAACAACCTGAGTAACAAATTTATACCTGTCAATGTCCTGACATATATTGATATTTTGGGGAAATAAGCCTTTTGTCCTCTCTACTGAGCAATATACAGTTTCAACAAGAGAAAAGCATTTTAGAAAAGAAATGTGAAAATACTGTCTTAAATTACTTGAAATCTGGAACTAACTTAAGCTTATAAGAAAAATATATGTAGAAGAATGTATTGATCACTCTCAGCCTGTTTTTCCTTCTTGGAAAGCCACAGTTCAGTGTTTGAACATACTTAAGTTTAATTCATACCAAGTGAGATTTGGGAGCACTTATCATCAGACACCACAATTCATAAATACAAACTGTCCTCATCATGCAATGTACAATATTGCCTTTATACATGACAACATAGTTTCTTTTGGAAGATACTTGATGGTGTCAAAAGGAAAGTTCAGTAGAACAGAGTGAACAGCCAATAGAATTCCAGCTGATAGGAAGTTTCGTACCCAAAGATTGCAGAGGACATTTCAAAACAGACAGTAAGGAGGTTTTGTAGGATCTATGGTAGGGTCTCTGGACCCTGCCATGGAGATTGTGGCTACCTAGCCAGGTTTGGAGGAGAGCCAGGTCAGTGATTATGACTTTGCAGCTCCATCCAGTCCCAATGTGGGGAGTTCACACACCTATGCCAGGAGAGACCTGGATGGTTAAAGTTTCTGGGGAGAGGGGAAGACATAATAAGAGACACACAGCTGGTGGTGTACCCTGGCTGGGGCTGTGGTCACCATCTGAGACAGTACCAGACAAATTGGAGATGGGAGAAGATATGTTCTGCAACTGGCCATGACCCAGATAGTCCCTGGACTGGTCAGAGTTGGTCTGTATGAAAAGCTGAGTGCTTGTTAGGAATGGCCAGCCATGAACAAGGGAATTTTCTTAAAAAATAATCTCAACCACTGTAAAAGGACTACTGGTGCAAAGAAGCCTGGCCAGAGAAGAAGGAGGAAGAGGGTGTGATTTGCTCCCATGCAGGACACCTCACTGATTAATCAAAGGGGGACAGCAAGGGCTCGAGAGGTAACAGCACCCAGACAGACTTAATTTAATAGGGGAACTTAAGTGCCTAGAAGGGAGTTTGTACACACACAGGCCCAGGCCAACAAAGAAGGAAAAGGAGGGGTACAATTTACTCCTACTCAGTTCATTTCATGGACTAATCAGTGAGTTGCACAACAAGATAGATTAGGGCATATATACAATAGACAGTGGGGGTCACACAGGGCCTGAAACTGGGCACCCGTGAATATTGTAGCCCAGACCAAGCCCCATACTTGAGGAACCACAGGAAAGGGAGAAAAAAAAGTAAGAAAAAAATGGAACACAACCCCTGCGCCCAGCCTCTGCAGCATCCAGGTAGAAGAGCAAAGCCCACTTGACAGGTTTAAAGTTAGCAGGAGGGGCTTTTTTCAAGTGAAAGATGATAAGGCCTGGAGCTGTGAGAAAGTCAAAGGCAGATCCAGAAAGAAGTCTGAAGGCTAACACCAATGGCGGAGACACATTTCACTTTACTCTCCTTTCAGAACTTGCATTTTATTTTCATTTTTTGTTTTATGTATGTATGTATGTATGTATGTATTTTCTCTTCTTTCCATTAAGCTATTTTTTGTTTTTGTTTTTTTTAGTTTGATTTCATTGTTTAATTGGTTTTCTTTAACTCTCCCTTTCATATTGCATTTAAATTTTCTCCTTTCACTTCACTTATATTCCAATAACACACTACTCTTGATCTTTTATTTTTTATTCTTTTTATTTGGATTATATATTTCTAATCATATTATTGTTATTCCAAATCCCACACAGCACCTTTCCCTGGTCTTAATTCATTTCGCCAACTTCCTGAGCTTTTATACTATTGTGGTTAACTTTATTCTCTCAAGCACTATGCCTAGTTACTATCACTTACTCTCACTATATCTTGCCATCTAACCTCACATAAGTGTTTTGCTTTCTAAAGTCAACTCACATCCTTTTTCCCTTCTAATAAGAGTCTTATCTTTTTTTTACTTTTTATAAAAAGTGGCTAGTCGGGTGAAATATCATGGTTATTGCTGTACTTCTCCAAACGACTGCCTATCTGTTGTCTACTTCTTAGTACTTTAAATCTCTCAGAATATTCTCCCACTGCCTTACTTCATTTTATCTTCATCCTGCCCCTGATCACATATAAGACAAGGTGGGAGTTGTGAGTAGCAGTAAACCCACTAAAGAGGAGAACCCACCAACAGGTAAAGCCCAAGTACAGAAAGAGAGCCCACAGAAACAGAAGAAAGGTTAACTCTAGAGCATCCAGACAAGGAGACCAAAGGGACTGTACCACTGAGTCCCACAGAATTCCTACCACAGAAATTCACCCTATGAAGACAGCTCACAAAGCAAAGCATCAGGAATTGCAGAAACAAAAAGAATCACCTAAAATAGGGAGACAAAGTAATAGCCCACTACCAAAGGAATGGAAGACTCCCCAGTAAAAGAGCTAAATAAAATGGAACCAAACTATCAAAAATAGAATTCAAAAGAATGGTGAGAAGTATACTCAAGGAACCCATAGACAAATAAAAGGAACTGAATGGGAACAACAACAGTATAAAAATGGAAGTAGAAACTATAAACAAAGACCAGGAATAAATGAATAATATAATTTCTAAAATAAGAAATACACTAGAAGGAATTCAAGCAGACTGGATGAAGCAGAGGACCAAACTAGTGAGCTGGAAGACAAAGTAGAAAGAAACACCCAGGTGGAGAAGCTGCATGAATAAAGACTAAAAAAATATGAAGATAGCTTAAGGGAACTGCAAGACAATATAAAATATAACAACATTCGAATCATAGGAATACTAGAAGGAGAAGAAAAGGAGCAAGGGATAAAAACCCTGTTTGAAAAAAATGACAGAAAACTCCCAAACCTGAAGAAGGGAAAAGCCATGAAAGTTTAGAAAGCACAGAGGGACCCAATCATGATGAACTCAAAAAGGCTTAGTCCAAGACACATCATAATTAAAAAGGCAAGTTTTAAAGACAAAGATAGAATCTTAAAAGCAGCAAGGGAGAAACAAAAAGTAACATACAAGGGAGCTCTGATAAGGCGAGCAGCTGATTTCTTAAACAAAATACTACAAGCCAGAAGGGAATGTCAAAAAATAATCTAAGCAATGAAAAGCAAAGGCCTGCAACCGAGACTACTCTTCCTGGCAAGGCTTTTAGTTAAAATGGAAGGCAAAACAAGAAGTTTCCCAGACAAAAGTAGACTTAATGAATACACCTCCACCAAACCAGCACTGTAAGATATGCTAAAGGGACTACTTTAAGAAAAGGAAGAGAAAGAGTGAGACAGAGAGGAACACAGGTACAAAGGGGGGGAATGAATAATTACCTATGAGAGATAACCTTAGAAGTTAATGGATTAAATGCCCCAGTCAAAAGACATAGGGTAGCTGAATGGATAAGAAAACATGATCTGCACATACGTTGCCTACAAGAGACCCACCTCAGTCAAAAAGTCCTACACAGACTGAAAGTAAAGGGTTGGAAAAAATATTCCAAGCAAATGGGCAGGAGAAAAGAGCTGTTGTAACAATACTTAGACAAAGTAGACTTTCAAACAAAGGCCATAAAAAGAGACAAAGAAGGGCACTTCATAATACTCAAGGGAAGAATTTATCAAGAAGACATAAACATTACAAACATGCACTAAACACAGGAGCACCCACATATATAAGGAAACTATTGGAGGACTTCAAGAAATATATAGACAGCAATACACCTATATTAGGGGGTTTTAACACCCAACTGTCAAAAATGGATAGATCTTCCAGAAAAATTATCAACAAGGATATTGTGGCACTGAAAAATGCCTTAGCTCAAATGGACTCCACTGATTTTATATATGTATATGTATATACAAAACATTTATTCCAAAGAAGCAAAATACACATTCTTTTTGAATGTGCATGAAACATTTTCAAAGAGAGACAACATGATAGGACACAAAACAAGCTTCAACAAATTCAAGAAAATTGAAATTGTATCAAGCATTTTCTTGGACCACAAGGGCCTAGAACTAGAAACCAACCTCAAGGGAAAAAATAAAAAACACTCAAATTCATGGAGATTGAATAGCATGCTATTAAATAAATGAATGGGTCAAGAATGAAATAAAGGAGGAAATAAAGCTTCTGGAAACAAATGAAAATGAACTCACAACAGTCCAAAACTTATGGGACACAGCTAGGCATTCCTGAAAGGGAGGTTCATAGTGATACAGGCCTACCTAAAAAAGACAGAAATGTTTTAAATCAACAACCTAACCCTATATCTACAAGAACCGGAGGAACAACAACAAACAAAGCCAAGAACAAGTAGAATGAAGGAAATAACCAAGACCAGAGCAGAATTAAATGACATAGAAACTAAAATAACAATTCAAAGGATCAATAAATCCAGGAGGTGGTTCTTTGAAAAGATAAACAAAATTGACAAGCATTTAAGCAGATTCATCAAGAAACAAAGAGAAGGGACCCACATAAATAAAATTAGAAGTGAAAGAGGAGAGATTACAACTGATACCTGAAATAAAAACTACTGTAAGAAATTCTTGTGAACTATATGCCAAGAAATTTGAAAACCTGGGTTATATGGACATATTTATAAAAATATATAATCTTCCAAAACTGAATGAAGAAGAAGCAGAAAACTTGAAAAGACCAATAACAACTAGTGAAATCAAAGCAGAAATCAAAAAGCTCCTGGCACACAAAAGCCATGAACTGTACAGATTCACAGGAGAATTTTACAAAACATTTAAGGAAGGGCTAACCCCTATCCTTCACAGACTATTCCAAAAAAATGCAAGAAGAGGGAAGACTCCCACACACTTTTTTGAAGCCAGCACCATCCTAAACCCAAAACCAGATATAAAGACACAACAAAGAAAGGAAACTATAGGCCAAATATGATTGATGAACATAGATACTAAAATCCTCAACAAAATATTGGCAAACTGCATCTAGCAATATATTAAAAAGATCATACATCATGATCAAGTGGGATTCATCCCAGGGATGCAAGGGTGGTGCAATATTTGAAAATTCATGAATGTAATCACATGATCACATTGATAGGTGTGAAAAAGCATTTAATAGGGTACAGCACCCATTTATAATAAAAACACTTAGCAAAGTGAAACTAGAGGGTGTATACCTAAACATGTTAAAGGCTACATATGAGAAGCCTACAGCTAATATTGTACTCAACTGGAAAAAATTAAAACTTCCCCACTAAGATGAGGACTAAGATGAGGAACAAGACAAGGATGTCCCCTTTCACTACTTCTGTTCAAAATAGTATTGGAAATCCTAGCCATAGCAATCAGACCAGAAAAAGAAATAAAAGGCATTAAAATTGGAAAGGAGGAAGTAAAACTGTCACTGTTTGCAAATGACAGATACTGTATATAGAAAACCCCATAGACTCCATCAAAAAAGTACCGGGACCAATAAGTGCATTTGGCAAAACAGAAAGATACAAAGTCAATAGTCAGAATTTGGAGGCATTTTTGTATACCAAAAGTGAAATATCAGAAACAGAAATCAGAAAAAAAGTCTCATTTGATATACAACAAGAAAAATAAAGTACCTGGGAATAAACCTAACCCAGGAAGTAAAAGACCTGTACTCAGAAAACTACATAACACTGAAAAAAGTAATTAAGGAAGACACAAATAAATGGAAGCATATACTGTGTTAATGGATTGGAAGAATTAACATAATCAAAATATGCACACTACCCAAAGCAAATTATAGATTCAATGCAATCCCTATTATACTTCACAGACATGGGAAAAACTTTTCAAAAGCATATTTGGAACCATAAACAACCCCTAATTGCCACAATTTTGAGAAAGAAGAATAAAGGAGGGGGATCACAATACCTGGTATCAAACTATATGACAAGGCCATGGTAATGAAAACACTGGTAATGGCATAAGAACAGACACATAGAACAACGGAACAGAATAGAGGGTCCAGAAATAAAACCAAGTCTCTACTGACAATTACTGTTCAACAAATGGAGTAGAAGCATAAAATGGAGTAAAAATAACCTTTTCAACAAATGGTGTTGGGAGATCTGGACAGCTACATGCAAAAAGAAAAAAGAAACTCGAGCACCAACTTAACACCATACAGAAAAATAAACTCAAGGTGGACAGAAGACTTAAATATAAGTCACAACACCATAAAAATCCTAGAGGAGAACATAGGCAGTTAAATATTAGATATTCCATGCAGCAATATTTTCACTGATATGTTCCCTAGAGCCAGAGACATATAGAAAAGAATAAAGAAATGGGACATCATCAAAATAAAGAGCTTCTACACAAGAAGCTCTTTATGTTTTGCTGAAGAAAACATCAGCAAAATGGAAGGGGAACGAATGGTATGGGAAAATATATTTGGAAATGGTACTTTGGACAAGGGTTTGATGTTCAAAATATATAAAGAACTGACATGACCTCACTCCAGGAAGACAAACACCCAATTAAAAAATGGACAAAGGACCTGAACAGACACTTATCCAAGGAGGACATACAGAGGGCCCAGAAACAAATGAAAGGATGCTCAGCATCACTAGCCATCAGAGAGATGCAAATTGAAACCACAATGAGATACCACTCCACACCAGTCAGAATGGACATCATAAACAAAGCAACAAATGACTAACGCTGGCAATGTTGTGGAGAAAAGGGAACCCTAGTACACTGTTGGTGGGAGTGTAGACTGGTGCAGCTACTGTGGAAAACAGTATGGAATATACAGTTTTATGTCTTTTACTCCCATCCCAGCCCACCCCCTCAGTGCTCCCCACCTCCCTCCCATTTCCACCCTCCTTAGTTGTTGCCCATGTGTCCTTTATACTAGTTCCCGTAAATCCTTCCCCTTTTCCCCCTGAAATTTTCTCCCCTCTCCCCTCTGGTCAATGTTCCCCTGTTCTCTATTTCAGTGCCTTTGGTTATATTTTGCTTGCTTGTTTGTTTTATTGTTTAACTTCCTGTTAAGGTGAGATCATATGGTATTTGTCTTTCACGGCCCGGCTTATTTCACTCAACATAATGCTTTCCAGTTCCATCCATGCTGTTGCAAAGGGTAGGAGCTCCTTCTTCCTTTCTGCTGCATAGAATTCCATTGTGTATATGTACCTTAATTTTTTGATCCACTCATTTACTGAGGGGCACCTAGGTTGCTTCCAGCTCTTGGCTATTGTAAATTGTGTTGCTATGAACATTGGGGTGCATAGGTTCTTTTGGATTGGTGTTTTAGGGTTCTTAGGGTATAACCCCAGCAGTGGAATTGCTGGGTCAAAAGGCAGTCCATTTTTAGTTTTCTGAGAAAATTCCATACTGTTTTCCACAGTGGTTGTACCAGTCTGCAATCCCATCAACAATGGATTAGGGTTCCCTCTTCTCCACAACCTCTCCAACACTTGTTGTTTGTTGCTTTGTTTATGAAGGCCATTCTGACTGGTGTAAGGTGGTATCTCATTGTGGTTTTAATTTGCATCTCTTTGATAGTTAACAATATTGAGCATCTTTTCATGTGTCCCTGGATCTACTGTATGTCCTCCTTGGAGAACTGTCTGGTCAAGTCCTTTGCCCATGTCTTAATTGGATTGCTTGTCTTTTTAGAGTGGAGTCATGTAAGTTCTTTGTATATTTTGGAGATTAAACCCTTGTCTGAGGTATCATTGGCAAATATGTTTTCCTATGCAGTTGGTTCTCTTTTTATTTTAATACTGTTTTCTTTAACCATGCAAAAGCTTTTAATTTTGATGAGATCCTATTTCTTCTTTTTTTTCTCAAGGTATTTATTTATTTATTTATTTATTTATTTATTTATTTATTTATTTATTTAATATATAACATATTTTTATTTTATTTTATTTTATTTTTAATTTTATTTAGTTACTTTTCAAGTACATTTTTTTTCTCTTCCCCCCCCCCGCCCTGTCTCCCCCTTCCCTCCCATTCCCCCCCCCAAGTCCTCATCTCTGTGTCTTTCATACTTGTTCCTCAAAATCCCTCCCCCTTTTTCCCCTTAAGTTCCCTTCCCTCTCCCCTCTGGTGCTGCCCACTTGTTCTCTATTTCAGCGTCTTTGTTTTTATTCTGTTTGCTTGTTTGTTTTATTCTTTAGCTTCCTGTCAAAGGTGAGATCATATGGTATTTGTCTTTCAATGCCTGGCCTATTTCACTCAGCATAATGCTTTCCAGTTCCATCCATGTTGTTGCAAAAGGTAGTAGTTCCTTCTTTCTCTCTGCTGCATAAAATTCCATGGTGTATATGTACCACAATTTTTGGATCCATTCATTTACTGATGGGCACCTAGGTTGCTTCCAACTCTTGGCTGTTGTAAATTGTGCTGCTATGAACATTTTGGTGCATAGGTTCTTTGAAATTCATGTTTTAGGATTCTTGGAGTATAATCCTAGCAGTGGAATTGCTGGGTCAAAAGGCAGGTCAATTTTTATTTTTCTGAGAAAATTCCATACTGTTTTCCATTATGGTTGTACCAGTCTACAATCCCACCAACAGTGAACTAAGGTCCCCTTTTCCCCACAACCTCTCCAATATTTGTTGTTTGTTGCTTTGTCTATTATAGCCATCCTGACTGGTGTAAAGTGGTATCTCATTGTGGTTTTAATTTGCATCTCTCTGATAGCTAACGATATTGAGCATCTCTTCATGTGTCTCTGGATATTCTGTATGTCCTCTTTAGAGAAGTGTCCGTTCAAGTCCTTTTCCCATTTTTTAATTGGGTTCGATGTCTTCCTAGAGTGGAGTCGTGTAAGTTCTTTGTATATTTTGGAGATTAAACCTTTGTCTGAGGTATCATTGGCAAATATGTTTTCCCATACAATTGGTTGTCTTTTTAATTTAATACTGTTTTCTTTAGCCACGCAGAAGCTTTTTATTTTGATGAGATCCCATTTGTTTATTCTTTCCTTTATATTCCTTGCTCTAGGGCACATATCCATAAAAATGTTGCTGCGTGGAATATCTGAGATTTTCTTGCCAATGTTCTCCTCTAGGACTTTAATGGTGTCATGGCTTATATTTAAGTCTTTTATCCACCTTGAATTTATTTTGGTGTATGGTGTAAGTTGGTGCTCAAGTTTCATTTTTTTGCACGTAGCTGTCCAGTTCTCCCAACACCATTTGCTGAAGAGGCTATCTTTACTCCATTTGATGTTACTGCCCCCTTTGTCGAATATTAATTGACTGTAGAGGGTTGGGTTGATTTCTGGGCTCTCTGTTCTGTTCCATTGGTCTATGTGCCTGTTTTTATGCCAGTACCAGGCTGTTTTGATTACAGTGGCCTTGTAATACAGTTTGATATCAGGTATTGTGATCCCTCCTACTTTGTTCTTCTTTCTCAAAAGAGCAGCTGCTATTCGGGCTCGTTTATGATTCCATATAAATTTTTGAAGTGTTTGTTCTATGTCTGTGAAATACGCCATTGGTACTTTAATACGTATTGCATTGAATCTGTATATTGCTTTGGGTAGTATGGACATTTTGATGATGTTAATTCTTCCAATCCATGAACAAGGTATATGTTTCCATTTGTTTGTGTCTTCCTTGATTTCTTTCTTCAGTGCTGTGTAGTTTTCTGCATACAGGTCTTTTACCTCTTTGGTTAGGTTTATTCCCAGATATTTTATTTTTCTTTTTGCTATATCGAATGGGATTTTTTTCCTTGATTTCTGCTTCTGCTGATTCATTGTTGGTATACAAAAATGCCTTTGATTTCTGGATATTGACTTTGTATCCTGCTGTTTTGCCAAATTCATTAATTAGTTTGAGCAGTTTTTGGGTAGAGTCTATAGGATTTTCCATGTACACTATCATGTCATCTGCAAACAGTGACAATTTTATTTCCTCCTTTCCTATTTGGATGCCTTTTATTTCCTTTTCCTGCCTGATCGCTGTGGCCAAAACTTCTAATACTATATTGAATAGAAGTGGTGAAAGTGGACATCCTTGTCTTGTTCCTGATCTTAGTGGAAAAGCTTTTAGTTTTTGTCCATTGAGTATGATATTGGCTGTAGGTCTCTCATAAATGGCCTTTATTATATTGAGGAATGTTCCCTCTATTCCCATTTTGCTGAGTGTTTTTATCATAAATGGGTGTTGTACCTTATCAAAAGCTTTTTCTGCATCTATTGATATGATCATGTGGTTTTTGTCTTTGCTTTTGTTTATGTGATGAATTACATTTAGTGTTTTGCGAATGTTGAACCATCCTTGCATCCCTGGGATGAATCCCACTTGGTCATGGTGTATAACCTTTTGGATATATTGTTGGATGCGATTTGCTAATATTTTGTTGAGGATTTTAGCGTCTATGTTCATCAGCGATATTGGTCTGAAGTTTTCTTTCTTTGTTGTATCTCTATCTGGTTTTGGAATTAGGATGATGCTGGCTTCATAAAAGGAGTTAGGGAGTTTTCCATCCTTTTGGATTTTTTGGAATAGTCTGTGAAGAATGGGGGTTAGCTCTTCCTTAAATGCTTTGTAGAATTCTCCTGTGAATCCATCTGGTCCAGGGCTTTTGTGTGATGGGAGTTTTTTGATTACTGCTTCAATTTCTCTTGCTGTTATTGGTCTATTCAGGTGTTCTACTTCTTTTTCATTGAGTTTTGGGAGATTATATTTTTCTAGAAATGTGTCCATTTCCCCTAGGTTCTCAAATTTCTTGGCATACATTTCTTCATAGTAATTTCTTACAATCCTCTCTATTTCTGTGGTATCAGTTGTAATCTCTCCTCTTTCATTTCTGATTGTGTTTATTTGTGTCCATTCCCTTCTTTTCTTGATGAGCCTACTTAAAGGCTTGTCTGTTTTGTTAATTTTTTCAAAGAACCAACTCCTGGATTCATTGATCTTTAGAATTGTACTTTTAGTCTCTATGTCATTTAGTTCTGCTCTGATCTTAGTTATTTCCTTCCTTCTACTTGCTTTGGGCTGTTTTTGTTGTTGTTCCTCGAGTTCTTGCAGGCGCAGAGTAAGTTCATTTGTTTGAAATGTTTCTGTTTTCTTTAAGTAGGCCTGTATTGCTATAAACTTCCCTCTCAGGACTGCCTTGGCTGTATCCCATAAGTTTTGGGTTGTTGTGAGATCATTTTCATTTGTTTCCAGAAACTTTTTGATTTCTTCCCTAATTTCATTCTTGACCTATTCATTGTTTAATAGCATACCGTTCAGTCTCCATGATTTTGGGTGTTTTGGGTTTTTTCCTTTGGGGTTGGTTTCCAGTTTCAGTCCCTTATGGTCAGAGAAAATGCTTGGTATGATTTCAATATTCTTGAATTTGTTGAGGCTTGTTTTGTGCCCTATCATGTGATTTATCTTTGAGAATGTCCCATGTGCATTTGAAAAGAATGTGTATTTAGCTTCTTTGGGGTGAAGAGCTCTGTATATATCAGTTAGGTCCATTTCATCAAGGGTGTTGTTTAATGCCGCAATGTCTTTGTTGATATTTTGTTTGGAAGATCTGTCCATTTTTGATAGTGGGGTATTAAAATCCCCCACTATAATTGTGTTGCTGTCTATATCTTTCTTGAATTCCTCTAAGATTTTCCTTATATATTTTGGTGCTCCTATGTTGGGTGCATATATATTTATGATGTTAATGTCTTCTTGGTGGATTCTTCCCTTGAGTATTATGAAGTGACCTTCTGGGTCACTCTTTATGGCTCTTTTTTGAAGTCTATTTTGTCTGATATGAGAATTGCTACCCCAGCTTTTTTTTCTTGTCCATTTGTTTGGAAAATTTGTTTCCAGCCTTTGATTTTTAGTCTGTGATGGTCTTTTGTCCTGAGGTGGGTCTCTTGTAGGCAGCATATGTGTGGGTCATACTTTCTTATCCATGACGCTATTCTGTGTCTTTTGATTGGAGCATTTAATGCATTTACATTTAAGGTTATTATTGATAGGTACTTATTCATTGCCATTTTTGTACCTGTGTTCCTCTCTGTCTGTCTCTTTTCCTTCCTTTCCTTAAAGCAGACCTTTTAGTATTTCTTGTAGAGCTGGCTTGGTGGCAGCAAATTCTTTTAGACTTCTTTTTGTCTTGGAAGCTCTTTATTTGGCCTTCTATCTTGATTGAGAGCCTTGCTGGGTAAAGTAGCCTTGGTTGTAGGCCTCTGTTTCTCATTACTTGGAATATTTCTTGCCAATCTCTTCTTGCTTGGAGTGTTTCCATTGAGAAGTCAGTGGCTAACCTTATTGGGATGCCCTTGTATGTTATTTCTTTTTTCTCCCTTGCTGCCTTTAAGATTCTCTCTTTGTCTTGGAAGTTTGCCATTTTAATGATGATGTGTCTTGAAGTGGGCCTCTTTGGGTTCCTCTTGAATGGGACTCTGTGAGATTCCTGGATTTGTGTGACTTTTTCTTTTGTCAAATTAGGGAAATTTTCTCTCTTTACTCTTTCAAATATGTTTTCTATCCCTTGTTCTTCTTCTTCTCCTTCTGGTATTCCTATTATTCGGATATTATTACGTTTCATATTGTCTTGCATTTCTCTTAATCTCTCTTCATTCTTTCTGAGCCTCTTTTCCCTTTCCTGTTCTTTCTGTGAGATGCTTTCTACTTTTTCCTCCAATTCACTAATCCGATCTTCTGTTTCATCCACCCTATTTTTAATGCTTTCCACTGTGTTTTTTAATTCAGAAATTGTATTCTTCATTTCCTCTTGGCCCTTGCTAATAATTTCCATTTCCTTTTTCATGTTGATATAGTTCACAGTGAGATCATTGTAACTTCCCTGTAGTTTCTGGTAGCTGATTGTGAGCTCTTTGAACTTCCTGATCACCAGTGCTTTGAATTCAGTATCTGATAGTTGACTTGCCTCTGTTTAATCTAACATTCTTTCTGAGGATTCCTCCTTTCCTTTCATTTGGGGATTGTTTCTTTGTCTTCCCATTGTTTGTGAGACTCTTCTTGTTAGCCTCAGCTGCTTAGATTAATCTGTTTTGATACCCTGGGTTTATGGTATGAACTTTTGTGGTGGAATGCCTGTGAATTTCAATGGTGCAGCCTCTTTTGGTTATCCTGTCGTTCTCTGCTTCCACCTACTCAAATATGCAGCAACTTTTGGCTTCTCTCCTACAACAATGTGCAATTTGTCTCTCTCTGATTCTACTATTGGGAGGCCTCTTCTATGGGTCCAGCTCTGGTCTTTTTATATTTTCAAGTTGATTGTGACTCTTGTGGGTAAAAGAAATGATAAGGAAAGAAATAAAAGGAAGAAAGAAAAAAATGGTAGGGGAATGGAATAAAGAGCACTAAGTTTAGAAAGAAAAGAAAAAGAAATAAAACAGGAAATCCGGGAAAAGAGGACAGAAGTATGGAAAGATGAAACAGTAATAAAGTTTAAAAGAAATAACAGATTACTTTAAAAAAGCAAAAAGATAAAGAAAAGGAATGGAGGGGGAGAAAGGTAACTAAAAAAAGAAAGAATAAAAATAAAATAAAGTAAAAAAAAAAACAAAACCAAAAAACGCACCAAAATAATCTCTCCAAAACAACCTCAGAAAAAGGAATGTCTCTTGTTGGCTTCAAACTAGCCGAACTGGTTTTTCTGGTTGCAGTTGGCTGAGGGTCAATTGTTGTGATTTTTTTCAGCCAGCCCCTCTCAGTATCCAGACACTTGGTGCCTCTCCTCCAGCTCCCTACAATGGGGAGCTAGGACTTTCTCGCAGTGCTCCCCTCCCAGGGGTTACTGCCATAGTCTGGTTTGCTGTGTTTGCAGGCACCTGCACCGGCCTAGTTGCCTGGTTCCCTCGGGATTGAGCACAGGCCTGTCCCCGTTCAGTTGGGAGGCCCCAGACCTTCTGCCCAATCCTGGGCTCACTGCCAAGCTGGGTGTGAAGCAGAGCAGGCTGCCGAGTCTATTGGATTCAGAGCCCCAGGCTGCACCTCTGAGTTCTCCTGGGCTGGCAACCACAGAGTCTTTGGTTGGGGCCCTTTGTCCTCCGCACCCTCTCTGTAAACTCTATCAAACAAGTCTCTCCTGGCCCCCCACCTTGCTTGGCCAGAAAGGGAGGGGGTTGAGGGTCTCAGCTCTTTTCCTAGGATCCCTCAGCGTCCCGGGCTTCCAGATAGTCTGAGGGGGGGAGACTGGAAGCCAGGAGCCGATGTGAGGACTGGGCGCAGACCTAAAAACTCTGTGTGCTCGTCATGGCATGCTGCGTGGTGTGTATCCCTTCTGTTCCTGTGTTTGTCTGGGTCCCCTGGCCAACCTCTGGCAAAAAAAAAAAACAAAAAAAACAAATAAACAGTAACAACTACAACAGAGAAACCTTTCCCTTGTTGGTTTCAAACTGTCCAGACTGGTTTTTCTCGTTGTAGCAGGCTCTCCCTGTGTGCTGGGATGCCCGCGCAAGTGCGCGCACTAGCCAGGCTACCGGATTGGGGTGTGGGTGCCTGCGCACTTGCTGGGTACACTCCCGGGCTGTCCGGGACTGTGCAACCAGCGCTTCCCGAGCACTTCCCGGTCCAAACCGGCCCCAGCACTTCCCGACCCTAGTGGCGTCAGCCTAGAGTTCTCTGCGCCCCCGCTCGCGCGGGAAACCATCTGGCGCTTCTAGGACCAGTAGCCCCAGCTCAAAGATCCCTGCGCCAGTGCGCGCCAGAGTCCGGCTATGCGTGCTAGCAGGAAACTGCCAGGGAGTGTCTTTGTCCTGCGGCGCTTCTCTGAACTCTCTGCGCCCGCGAGCTCGTTCTTCTGGGACTGGCGTAACCGGCAGCGGGCTTCCCAGTCCCCTGGTGTTGGCTCAGAGGCCTCCGCTTCCAACAGACCTTCTGGGACCCGGAGTAACCGGCAGGGCGCTTCCCATTCGTGTGGCTAGTCCCCAAAAAGCCTCCACTTTCCCCCTGGCTCGCTGCAAGGCCGGATAGGAAACAAGCCAATCGGCCTTGGCAGGAGAACACCTCAGTCCACTTTCAATAAAACAAAACAAAACAAAACTTTCCGGACATCCTGTCTCTCATTCCTGCTCAGTCCCCAACCAAACCCGTGAGGCTAATGCGTCTCTGGATTCCTCCCAGGCTTGCAGTCACAGAGTCTGCAGTTGAACCGGGCCCTGTGTCTTTGTACCCCTCCCCAAAAATGCAAGCCAGCAAGCAGACAGGTCTCTGCCTGGTGTTATCCAGTTTTGCTTATACAGGATGCAGGGGAGCTGCTGGCCCATGCTGGTGGCCACTGGAGCCGCTGGGTGCCCAAGCTCCTGTGGTAGACCTCTCTGGTGTTGGTCTCAGACCAACGGTTCTGGACCCTGGCTGTAGATGCAGCACCCGGGCCACCTGGCCTGGGGCGCCAGCCCCCGCTGCTGCTTTGTCTTTACTCTGGACCCCAAAGCCCCACTGACCTGCCGCTTTCTGGTGTTTCAGCGTCCAACAGAGTCTCTGTTCTTTCAATTTCACAAATGCTGGATAACTGATGGATTAGTGCGCTGCTTTTCTATAGATCTGCCAGGATTTTCACCCACAAGTGCGGGAGCTAGAATCTGCTCCCTCTTACTCCGACGCCATTTTCCCCAGCCTCTCCGAGATCCTATTTCTTCATTCTTTCCTTTATGTCCCTTGCTCTAGGGGACATATCAGTAAAAACGTTGCTACGTGAAATATCTGAGATTTTCTTGCCAATGTTCTCCTCTAGGACCTTAATGGTGTCATGGCTTATATTTAAGTCTTTTATCCACCTTGAATTTATTTTGGTGTACGGTGTAAGTTGGTGCTTGAGTTTCATTTTTTTGCACGTAGCTGTCCAGTTCTCCCAACACCATTTGTTGAAGAGGCTATTATTAGTCCACTTTATGTTGCTGCCCCCTTTGTCAAATATTAATTGGCCATAGAGATTTGGGTTTATTTCTGGGCTCTATGATTTGCCTTTTGACCCAGCAATTCCACTGCTGGGATGACACACTAAGAATTCTGAAACACCAATTCAAAAGAATCTATGTACCCCAGTGTTCATAGCAGCACAATTTACAATAGCCAAGTGTTGAAAGCAACTTGAATGCCCATCTGCAAATTAATGGATCAAAAACTATGGTACATTGAGGACTTCCGCCAAGATGGAAGCATAGGTGGAAGCACTGTACCTCCTCGCACAACTAAGTTTAAAAACAACAAAGTTTTAGCAACAAAAATGCAGCCAAACCACAGAAAATTGAACTATATGGAAGTCTGACAATAACGAACCCTTCAGCCAAACCGGTAAGAGGGGCAGAGCCAGCAGCAGAGCGGGGTCGGGCAGGAAAGATCCACCTGACCAAACCAGGTGCGCGACCCAGGCACACTGGCAGCCGTAGGCAGATCCCAGGTGTGGAGTAGTGGGAAGACCCACTGAGGACGCAAGGCAGTGGACTCACTGAGAGCTGCCACGGTCACACATTTGTGCACAGATAAAATGGTGAAGGAGCAAGCAGTAAGACAGACCATGCAGGCCCCAGTGGCAGGAAGAAACAGAGGGGACCACTATTGTCCCTCTCTGACACCTGCCCCCACATACAGCCTCACAAACCAGCCACCTGGGGCCCCAGTGAACTCTAAGGCTCTGCTCCTCATACATAACAGGCGCGAACAGAACAAAACATGGCTCAAGAACATCTCAGAGCCCCAGAGCCTGATAAATCTAAGTGATGAAGAAATATCAAAATTCTCAGACGCACAATTCAAAACACTGGTAATCAGGATCCTCACAGAACTGGTTGATTATGCCGACAAATTAGATTGGCTGAAACTAATTGAAATGAAGGGAATTACACAGGAAACCAATAGCAATGAAAAGGAAACTGGGACTCAAATCAAAGGAGTGGACCAGAAGAAAGAAAAAAATGACCAAACAGAAAAGGAGTGAAGAAGCAAGAATTCAAAGAAATGAGGAGAGGCTTAGGAACCTCCAGGACATCTTTAAATGCTCCAACATCCAAATTATAGGGGTACCAGAAGGGGAAAGGCACAGCCACGAGTGGAAAACTTATCTGAACAAATAATAAAGGAGAATTTCCCCAATCTGGCAAAGGAAATAGACTTCCAGGAAATCCAGGAAGCTCAGAGAATCCCAAAGAAGTTGGTCCCAAGAAGGAACACACCAAGGCACATCATAATTACATTAGCCAAGATTAAAATGAAGGAGAGAATCCTAGAAGCAGCAAGAGCTAAGGGGACAGTCACCTACAAAGGAGTTCCCCATCAGTGTTTTCACTGTCAGCGGATTTCTCAAAAGAGACCTTACAGGCAAGAAGGGGCTGGAAAGCGGTATTCCAAGTCATGAAATCCAAAGACCTACAACCAAGATTGCTCTATCCAGAAAACTTTCATTTAGAATGGAAGGACAGATAAAGTGCTTCTCAGATAAGATCAAATTCAAGGAGTTCATCATCACCAAGCCCTTATTATATGAAATGTCTAAAGGGACTTATCTAAGAAAAAGAAGTTTAAAAAAGATAAACAGTGAAAGGACAGCAAACTCACAGTTATTAACAACCACACCTAAAACAAAAGCAAACTAAAAGGACAGCTAGATCAGGAGTGGAAACATAGAAATGAAGATCTCAAGGAGTGTTAGCAACAGGGGAGTGGGAGGAGAAGGGGGGAGAAGGTACAGAAAATAAGTAGCATAGACAATAGATAGAAAATAGATGGGGGGGCAAGAATAGTGTGGGAAATACAGAATCTAAAGAATTTGAGACACATGGTCAGAAACTAAAGGGGGTAATGGTGGGGATGGGGGGTAGAGTGGAGGGGAATGAAGGGGGGAATAGAACAACTGTAATGGCATAATCAATAAAATAAATAAATAATTTTTAAAAAAGGTAAAGATGAATATGAGATGACTAAAGGAAAGAAGGATGATTTTCAGAGGGTAGAGGGAGGAGAAATAATAAGAGTAAGGAATAGAAAGAAGGCAATAAAAGGAAAAGAAAAAAATCTAAAATGTAAATAAGAGAAGGAAGAAGGCAAAATGGAGCAATAAAAAGGAAGAGTAAAATATGAGATTAGAAATAATAATTTAAAATTGTGAAACAATAGAAACAAAATTGAGGAAAAACAACAGCCACACCAATATCAGTGATGAATTAGTAAAGATCAGCAAATATGGAAAGAGAATAATAATACTATAAGACAGGAAAAAAGAACATGAGATGACCAAAGGAAAGAAAATAATTTTGAGGGATAAAGTGAGGATAACCAACAAGAGTAAGTGATAGAAATAAGGCGAAGGAAGGAAAAAATAAAATTTAAATTGAAAGTAAGAAAGGGGAGGAAGAAGGAAAAACAGAGTGAGACAAGGAAAGAGTAAACCATTAGATTTGAAAGAAAAAAGATAGTGAACTAATAGGAACAAAATTGAAGAAAAAGAAAACATGTTAAAAGATATTTGAAAGAAAACACCATGCATACAGTGAAAATGAATGAGGTAGAATTCGTCTCCGCAGAGTCCAGTGCTTGGCTACAGGTCTCTCCTTCTGGATCCAACTCTGGCACTGTCAGATGCCATCCCCATCTAGCTGGAGGCAGCCTGCTCCAAGCTGCAAGTGTGTGGCTCTGTCCTACAGGTTTGGCTGCATCTGGGATGGCCCTTCCTGCTCTGCCCTGCTGGCAGATGGTACCAAACATCTTTTGCACTCCTTAGTTTCAAAACTTCAGTCGGCTAAGATTCCATTTACTGTTGCAGTTAATTATCAGAAGATCAGCTGAAAGTCCACTTTGGGAGCAAGAGCATGTGAACTCAGCTTCCACCTACTCGGCTGCTATCTTCAACCTAGGTGACAACTCACGCCTGCGTAGCAGGACTCTGGAGTTCCTGATTCTTTCACTAGGCTTCACACAAGAGAGTGAGAGTCCTCCAAAACAGTCACCCTCAAGAAGATTCAACTCAGCAGCTATATTTCTTATAAATCACAATATCACGAGTTAAGATTGATGTTGTTTAAGGTTGCAAACTTGCAACAAGGAGTAAATAACCCATAGAATTCTAATGTAAAATAAAATGAATATGACAATATTGTACTATCATTATGTAATATGATAGAGGTGCTAAATATTACTATGATAACAATCATATCACAACTGTATTAACACATTCTACCCCTTAAATTTGTATAATGTTTTATGTCAAAATAGTCAACAAAAATAAACAAAAATTATAAACACATAATAAATAAATATGACACCTGAAACTTTAAAACTCCTGTAAGAAAACATATGGAAAAAGCTCCTTAACATTTGTCTTGGTGATAGTTTTTGTATATAACACCAAAAATACAATCAACAAAGGAAAACTCAGTAAGTGGTGCTATATCAACGCAACAAGCTTTTGTAAAGCAAATCAGACAACCAACAATGAGAAGTCATTCAACCGAATGTAAGAAAGTATTTTCAAATCATATAGTATATAACACTGATATCCAAAACAGATGAGAATCTCATGTAACTCAATAATAAAAATAAACAAAAAACTGTCAGATTTAAAAATTGGCAAAGTATTTGAATAGAATTTTTTACAAAGAAGGCATACAAATGGCCAAGAAAAGTGTGAAAAGATTCTCAACATCACTTATCAGGGAAATGAAAATCAAAACACATTGAAATGTTACCTCACAGCTGTTAGAATAGCTATTATCAAAACAAACAGGGAACATGTCCTGGCTGGTATGGCTCAGTGGATTGAGTGGCAGCCTGTGAACCAAAGTGTCACTGGTTCGATTCCCAGTCAAGGGCACATGCCTGGGTTGCAGACTAGGTCTCCAGTGTGGGTGTGTGTGAGAGGCAACCACACACTGATGTTTCTCTCCCTCTTTTTCTTCCTTCCTTCCCCTCTCTCTGAAAATAAGTGAATAAAATCTTTAAAATAACAAACAGGCAATAAATGCTGTTGATATATGTTGAGATGGAGAGTGGGTATTAGAGAGAGGGAAAAAGAGAGAGACTGAGAAATCTCTTTATTGTCCTTGCACAATGAAAGTCAAAAAGTTCCTACACTAAAGTGGCAGTGTTTGGATTCTATGGTAGGCTGGGACATAATAAAATAGCCACAAAGTAGCCAAGCAAGACATTGAAAAAAACGAACATGTCTCTCCTGATATCAAGTTCAGTTTGTACCTATAGTTGCAGTCATTTTAAAGCCAATGCAATAACATGTTGCTTGATTTTTTATTTTCAGTTAGGAATATATTTTCTGATGGGTGAAAGAGTTATAAGTAACAACTTTAATAAAAGCAAAGATCAGCATTTCTTTAAAAAAGTTAAAAAACTCCCTTTCGATGTATATACCTAGTAATAAATATTTTTCCACATACATTCGTGGAAATAAGACTATGTGAGAAGACAGAGTTTATACATGCTTAATACAGACTCCTAAACATATGACCCTAAACACATGATTATAAGTATTTTGAGTTATGACAGTAACAATGTTGGTTGTTAAAGGAAGTTTTAATGTATGCAAAATGAGTTATCAATGCAAATATCTCAGAGTTACCCCTTAAAGGTGCTCTCTCTTTTATACAATAAAAACCTGCTGCTCTATTATAGACCTTGGATTAAAAGAAAAGCAAAGTACATTTTTATTAATAGTTTTATTTCCCTATTAAACTTAAGGGATAGTATTACCACCACAAGTTGCAGGCACTATTTTAAAATGCAGACAATTGACTTATTTTTAGGGAAAAGAGTAAAATTGTCATATGACATACCTAAAAAGACTACTGAGAATGTGGTGGCCACTAGAAAATAAAAATAGGTAAAATTCAATGCCTTTGATAAAGATGGGGACACTTTTAAATTCAATTCTGACCCATGCCTTACATAGCCATCGCTTTGGGGCAGTCATTTCTCTCCACAGTCTCATGAATTAAAAGGAGGTGAGTACCACTAAACATTGCATAGGTAATACTCAGACAGCATTTTTACAAGGAATATCAATGTGCTTATTCACTAATTTCAAAGATCAGTTTAATTATCCCTCAAAACTGTACCAAACACAGTTCTTGAGTGAGTGTATGTGTGTGAGCACTGAAAGAGAGAGAAACAGACATAGGACATTCCTCTGAACGTTGCTTTCATGTAGCTCTAAGCACAGCCCCAGAGAAATTTTTCTGGAGCGCTGTGTGTTTAGGGATGAAAATGCCCGTGTACAGGATCAAGGATGGAGACAAGGCAGGGCTTTCGTGTAACTGCTTTTTAGAACAGAATGAATTCTCTCCTAACTTTCATGCCAAGCAAAACTAAATGCAAGAATGTTTTAAGCCAAACTATAGACCTTCACCTGTACAAATAAAAAACTTGGTAGAAATTGACCAATTTGATAAAAATTTCTGACTTCCTGGGCTAAAAGAGAGAGTACAATTTTCTTTCTGTATTCTGAATTATATTCACTAGTTTAAATCTATTTAAAAGATTTCTCCTGGAGGCTTAGTAATATTTCATTAGATTACTATCAGATTAATAAACCATTTTCCTTTAAATTACTTCCCCAGAACAATGACCACTGACTACAGTAGCATCATGGGCATTGGTGTGCACATAATTCTGATAAGTATTTGTTATATTAATTAAGAGCATCAGCCAAAGGATAAATAAAACACACTTTTTTATTATCAAGGAACTCACAGAATTCAGTATAAAAATAGTTTAGGGTTTGGTGTATCGGACTTAAAGAAAGAACAATAATAAAATAATATTCTGGGGGTGATCTTTTTAGTAAATTAAGATAGGATTACTGGATTGTAATTTGGGTGAGGAAAGTGCTATTAATATTTCTCTATTATGGAGGGTCTGGCATCCTTTTCCACTTACCTTTTGTGCAGAATGCCTACTTTGACTGAGATGTGAGCCGCCTTGTATCTCCAGGAGATTAGTTAGGATAGAGCCAGCCATGGTCAGAGTGATAGAGTCGGAAGCCTGTGCTAAGTCTCTGTAATTCTCACTGGAGCGACCACAGGCCTAATGTTCTACCCAAGCTCTTGTGTGTCCAGTTGCATGTGTCCAAGTACGCTGTCACTCTCCATGCATGAAGCCGTGATATAATGTATGTCCAATTAATAATAATGCTAACATTTTCCCATTTGGGAGCCAGTTAATAAAACATTGTGCAGTTACAAACTTAGGTTTAGCATAATTATGCTATGAATTTGATCAAATTCATTTTTTATTACATCAACATGGTTCTCCTTTCTCAGGAAGTAACACTAAAGCCAGAAAAAGAAAAATGGAACTCTCCAGTTCTGAAAAGCAGGAAGATTCTTGTCTCTGAAACAACCCTCTCAGGTTTTAAGCAATTACTCACACAGCATTTATCATGGAATAAGCTTAGTAACTATAAAATAGTGTCATGAAAACACAAGAAAAGAGAGCTTGACTTAAATCTATGAAGAAAAATAGTAAAATTGCCCTTGAACCTATTACAGGCTGGAGCTGACACTATTGACCAAACCATGTTTATTACACATTACGTTTGAGAAAAACACTATAGGAGGTGATGGGAGGGGGATGTCAATTTGTAAAAGGATAACTAGACTGGATGCAGCATTCTGTGGTTTCAGTTCCATTATTGGAAAGAAGATTGCAAAACCAAAACAAACACCAACTACCCAGTGACTATTTGTTAGGTTGTTGGCCCTTAGATGGCCCTGGACTGAAGTGATATTTTTTAATTTACTTTACTTTATTTTATTTTATTTTTTAATTTTATTTCTCATTTCTTTAACCATTACCTGAGGACATGTTCACCAATATTAGAGAGAGAGGAAGGGAGAAAGAGAGAAACAGCTATGTGAGAGAGAAACATCTACTGGTTGCCTTCTCTACGTACCCTGACCTGACATCGAACTCTCAACCTTTTGGAACATAAGACAATGCTCCAACCACCTGAACCAGCTGGCCAGGGCTGAAGTGGTATTTTAAACAATACAATTCCAAGTTTACTCACAAGACATGATAGCTCCTTAGATTTTATTGTATTGAAATGTAATAAGTAAATGAATCAGATGGAGATAGAGTCTCATACCATACAGCAATGTGAACAATGGACTACATTTACAATAACAGTCCCATAAGATTATAATGGAGCTGAAGTTCCTCTAACAAATGGAAGCATTTGTTGTCCTGGGGAATTTTTTCTCTAACGGAAGTATTATCTATGGGGCTTGACAATAAATTTCCTCTCACTCCCAGCACCACAATTTTGAGTACACAGATGACATCCCAATACATTGTCCACTGTACCTTTTATATGTTTAGATATACTTAGGTAAACAAACACCATTGTGCTATAATTGCCTACAGTGATCAGCATAGTAACAGCTGCACAGTCTTGCAGCCCAGGAGCAACAGGCTGCATGCAGTCCAGGTGCACAGTATGCTGTCCTGTCTGGGTGTGAGTAAATGCCTCTGTTATGCTCACACAGTAATTAAATCTCTGAATGACACATTTTCCAGAATAAAACTTCATTGTTAACTGACACATGACTGCATGAAATGAGAAAATTTCAAGTTTTCACCAGATATACCATTACATATTCATTGCTGTAGTTGCTTATTTAACACCGTGCCTGAATTTTGAACTCTTTACTACAAGAGGGCAAATTGGAGATGCTTTAGTGTTGTTGCTTAATTTAAGCATAAGAAGACAAACCAGAAATTTTAAAAGAAAATGACATGTATGACAGAAGTCACTTAACTATAGATGACTGAACTGGGCAAAGAACACAGGGCTCCTCCTTCTAAGTTCAGTGCTTTCTGGTGATACTGTCCTCTGAAGCTGCTGTGGTGGACTGTCCAACCTCACCCATCTGAGAATCATCTGTGCCCACATACATACAGGACACCGAGGATGATCCACAGGCTCCTTATCTGTATCACTATTGTCTACATCATGCTTCTCCCTGGGCCTGAGCTTTGGCTTCCTTAGTCCATCCTAATGCAGCCCCTATGGCATCAGAGCTCTTTCCTCCTACTTCTCACAATCAGTACACAAAGGGTTCTCAGCCCCCAGAGCAATGAACTTGGCCATTTGCATCACGGGAGTGTTGACAGGAATCTTTAGCCACTGCAGCTTCTAATGCTTATGCTTTCTTGTTTGTTTGTTTTTCCTGTCACATTCCAGAACTATTCTACATGAAAGAGTGAACCTAAATGGAACATAATTAGAGAGTCAAGGCTGGATTTAAGGCAAGAGTGATTCAGGGTCATCTATAGAACTAGCAGAGAGACCATAAGCAGGTGGTGGAAAGAAGAGAAGAGCCAAGGGAAGCAGAGGCCCAGACAGCTCACTTCTCTAGTCCATCTGACAAAACCTGGGAAACACAGAATGGGAGGATGGATGTGTGTGTGTGTGTGTGTGTGTGTATGTGTGTGTATGTGTGTGTGTATGTGTGTGTGTTGAGAGGGGTAGTCACGTGCATGTGTATTTTATTTTAGGTGTGATTATTTTGCTCTTTTAAATAAATAATCACGAAAGCATTTCAAACCTGATTTACATGGAATAAAATAGTGTGATTTCCCATTTGGGAATGAAGACACTTCAATCTTTTATAAATGCTGTGTATCTTTTCTGATGACAGCCCTCGAAGAAATGCAGGGGCAATTATGTCTGGTTACAAACAATACATCTTTAATTTTACTCCTAAATTGTCCATGTGCAAAATAATGGGTTTTTCTTACTTTCCTTTTCTGTAAGTGATCTAAAAGTTGGACATACTTTTCTATAAGCACAACCAATAGTTATTTAAATCAACTTTTATCCATTAGAAATGTGAAAACAATTATCTGATTAAACCAGTAACAGAAAAGAAAAAATGAAGTACTGGATTTGATTCTTCTCCGCCATTGTTAGCCTCATAAAAGGTCAAGGATCAGGAGATAATCATAGTTAAGAATTGTTATTAACCTTTGCAGTTCTTCCAAAGCTCAGGGTTTCTCCATTTCTTGAATTTAATTCCATTTGTTGACCTTGTTTTTAATACAAGAAACAGCCCTTTGACATGGAGGCAGTTTCAGAGCTTTGAAAATTATTGAAGTACGGGGAGACTTGAATCAGCATTCACATATTTATTAGTGTCAGGCCAACTTGAGTAATTAAATATGGATGCAATTGCTCACTCGACATTGCACAAGTGGGTAACATTACAGTCTATACAATTAGAAGAGAGTTTCTAGTTTTTCTTGTTCTTTGGTTAAATGTGGGCCAAATAAAGTCATTCAATTACATCAATTTGCTTTTTCCCCTTGTCATGTGATTTCAAACACAATGGTGGAGACCGCTTTGTTCAGTCCTCATCAAGTTGAACTAAAGAGTGGTTTTAACCATTTATGTTGAAGTTACAGTTGAATTTTTATTAACTAGAAAGAGTTAGGTACTTGTTGATGCCCACAGAATGACATTTTTCTTCTTAGCCATGTGAAAGCTTAGTGTACCCTTCTCATTGGTCTAGTGGACCTTGAAGAATCACTTTCAAGGTATCATGGCAGAAGATTGAAGAGTAATATTTATCAACATTAAATAGACACTTGGTGAAGTATGCATAAATATTTCTTCATATAAACATAACACAAAATTAAATAGTTCAGAAACACAGACACCACTGAGCACAGGTCCACTGTTGTCAAAGTCACCTGTAAACACCAGCTCACACTGAATACAAAAGCAGCTTCTACCCTGACTCTGGCCATCATGGAGGCCCTGTACAAGGTAAGATTGCTCCTCAGGCACCCCACCCCTTCCCCCCTCCCCACACACAACCCCGGTTAAAGGAAAATAATGGACCCCAACAATTATAGCAGCAAAAAAATGACACTAAGAGCAGTACCCCTCCCCTCCCCCAAATAGAACATTTAGCGTTTTGGTCAATTCAGAGGACAAGATAAAATAATTTTTAAAAAAACTTTTAAAAAGTCAACTTGAAGCATAACTTTTCAAAGTGTAATTCTTTCTTCACAGAACATGCAGCTTCCTAAGCCCCACCTACTAGGTGAAAGTCACAAGATAAAGATCAGGAAGCACTGACCAGAGCTAAGTAACAGAGGTGTGAGTTTTTCACTTAGAAGATGCCAGGTAGCAAGAAATTAAATGCCAGGTTCTTCTTCATCACCCCTCACAATGTCTTTTTGCTTTGCTATATGGATTACTGTGTATGAATTTTAAACATGATATTACTATTGAGTTGTAAGCAGTTTAGGTAGCAGAAGTTTTCTTTGGACACATTCAGAAATGAACAATCTAATTCACACATGCGGACATGGTTTATTTTTTGAGCTCAGAGAGCCCAATTTGATTTAGCTCTGTTGAGCCTATCAACGAAATGATAGTTTACTCTCAGAGTCTGGTCAAGCCATGGTGCTTGACCTTGATCACAAGGGGGTCCACTGTGCCTAGACCTGCCAGAAGGCATGGACATTCTCCACTGAGCATCCCCAGGGTGGTTTGTCTACAACAGCCCTGGTTTTGAAAACACCACACAGATTTTATTTCACTTTTATGTTGTGTTAGGATCCTAGAGAACTTCAGCTGCCAAAGTACTGAAAGCATATATTGTAGGAATAATTTGCCAGTTAAGTGAGTCCCATTATATTACACATTATGTGTGTGTGTGTATGTGTAGGTGGAGCTCTCTCTCTCTCTCTCACACACACACACACACACACACACACACACATATACTTATATATTTTTATTTGTACAAAAAATGGACTGCACCAAACAGTACTTTGCAGGGAGTAAGAATCAAGTCCGCAAATAGAGTATAACAACACGCCAAAGAGAAGATGAAAAGTTCTATTGGGACAAGACCGTTCAGCTTAGCAATGTATGAAATAATTTCAGAACTGCCAATTCACTAATCTGACCTGTTCTGAAGAGAAATCTGAATCAGCACTTTTGGGATCCTTGTAAAAAACGTGGCATCTAGGGCAGCTAGTTATGCTTATCTGAATTAATAATGGAAATTAAAAGAACTACACAGATCAATTTAGGTGTATAATTGCTATGAAATATTTTTCCTCTTTAAGAAAAAACACTTAAAGTTTATTTCAGAATAAATTTCTTTATATTCAGTAATATGGGTTTTTTTGCTGAATTGCTAAATTGCTATTTGCCTTTTTATATTAAAATGGGTTTATCCAATGGTTCAGTAAACAGGCAGCTTCTTTCACATCTGGCTGATAGGAACATTTTTATCATCACCAGAAATCACCCATTCCTCCTGACTCCCTGCTAAGGTTTGTGGGTTGATGTGTGCATTTGGTCACTGATATTGACAAGACCTCATTCTACAAGTCCTGCTCAGGCACACGCTTGTGAAAAATCACTGACTGTCTTTGCTGGTACTGCTGCTTGCGCCTCTTCCTTTTGTCACATTGGCATAGCAGCAGCATCTTGAAAGTGGTTCTGAATGTTTTGTTACACAGGGCATAGCACACGGGGTTCACGGTGCTGTTGATGTAGCACAGCCAGTAGCCCAGATTCCAATAGGTTTTGGGTATACAGCTGTCACAAAAGGTGTTCACCAGAACCATAATATTGTAGGGGGTCCAGGTGATGATGAAGGCAAGCAAGATGGCGCTGAGGGTCTGGGCTGCTTTCTTTTCCTTGATCAGTGACATCCGTTTTCGCTTAGTGATCTGACTTCTGGTCTTCAGAGCAAACCTCTTGGCCAGGGTGGCTTCCTTGAAGGATAGAGGTAGAGTGGCCGTGGTCTTATCCACTGAGGAGTTGATGTCAGAGGTCTTGGCTGTGTCCACGGCTGACTCTAACTGGATGGGGAGCTTGGAGAAGCTTTTTTGAAAACTGCCTTCATCATCCACGCTCCTCCGGGCCTGCAGTTTGCTGGCCTTTCTCTCCAAGTCCACTGTCCCCAGCTCTTCATTGGGCATCTGCAGGTTATCAGATGAGGGTAATTTGGTGGAGTTGAGGATGGTGCTGTGACCTGGAAGCTTGAGCACAATGGAGTAGATGGCTCTTGTCTCTGAGCCAATATCTTCCTCATCAGAGGATGCAGAGTTTTCCAGGGAGGCAGCAGCATCATTGTTATTCCAGCTGTCACTGCTGCTGTGGTCTTGGTCTATGTGCTCAGCACTGGGCTTCCAGCTCTTGGTTGGAAACCAGAAGTTGCAGCAACTGTACTTTCTCCTGGCTGAGCGTTTGATGCTTTGCTGTTGAAGCTCATAGCTGCTGCAGCTTCGAGAACTGCCCGTGGGTTGGACAAAGTTTTCTGTCTCTGCTTCTGTCCCAGAGGCTTGTAGCCCGGCAAGTTCTTTGGTACGTTTTTCAGTTTCCTTATAGATCCTCCAGTATAAAATTGTCATAATGGTGACAGGCATATAAAAGGCGGCAATGGCTGTGCCAAAAGTAATGGTGGGCTCACTAAGGAACTGAATGAAGCACTCCCCTGGGGGCACAGTTCTCTTCCCAACAAAGTACTGCCAGAACAAGATGGCAGGAGCCCAAAGGACAAAGGAGATGACCCAAGCCAGACCTATCATCACACCAGCTCTTTTTGTTGTTCGTTTGGCCCTGTATGTGAGTGGCCTTGTGATGGAAAAGTACCTGTCAAAGCTAATCACCAGAAGATTCATAACTGATGCATTGCTAGCCACATAGTCAATGGAGAGCCAGAGGTCACAGGCCAAGTTCCCTAAAGCCCATCGATTCATGATGATGTAGGTAGTAAACAGATTCATTGAAATGACCCCAATAATCAGATCAGCACAGGCAAGGCTTAAGAGGAAGTAGTTATTGACTGTCTTCAGTTGCTTGTTGACCTTAAATGCCACTATCACTAAGATATTGCCAATGATGGTCACCAGGGCCAGGATACCTGTTAATAATGCAATGAAGACCACTTGCCAGATGGTATGACCTCCCAGAGGGTCACTGATGGCGCCATTTGGAACAGAGAAATTCCCAGCTGCTCGAGAATTGTTGTGACTGCCAGAATGAGTGCCTGTTCCTGGGGGCAGCCCTGAATCTGGGGAGCCCAGTATCCAGAAAGAGCTGATGTTTGGAAACAAAGGTGAAGTTGTATTGTTATTGTGCAAGGTCATTGTGACTCTTTGACATAGTCTGGAGAGAAAAGAGAGAAAAAAGAGTTAGAAAATTTTCTGACTTTGTTTTACTTATTCTTTGCATTACATACTTTAAAAGACACAGAAGACCTATTATAAGATGCTGCTTCTCAGAGAGGCTAAAACATCAAATTCATTCTCTTACTTTAAGGGTGAGAGGTCTAGGAGAGGCAGAGATAGATTCATTCAATGTAGCACAATTGTGCTTCACCCACATTTTCCATATTTCTAAAAATATACCACATATACTTCCACATAATGCTGTTATCAGACAAAATCTTCCTTTTCTTATTTTAAAAAGAGAGAAAATAGTTCATGCTTATATGATACTAAGCCAGCATTGGTGTATCATTATACCACTTGATACATGAAGCATATCCATTTGCATTTTATCCTCCTAACCCATGGTATTTACCTATCACATACTTTAGGTTTTAAGACCATACAGCCATTTAAGCTTCCTTGGAATGAGGAACATGATCCAGGAGTAATGGGAAAAACATGTGTGAATTACTTCACATTATATTATCTCTTTAAACCACAAATAGAAGAAGTAATAAATTGATTCCTTGTAATGCATGTTAACAGTATACAAGGCAGCAATCTTATGCTTGATAACATGAAGAAACTTTACCAGATTGTTCTAAGTTAATGAAACCAGTTTGGATATTTTTAATATATGGAAATAATTTTAGAATCTTTTTGTTTTTCAATTACAGTTAACATACCATATTATATTAGTTTCAGGTGCACAACATAGTGATCAGACTTTTAAATAATTATTGATGGACACTTAAGCTATTTTTATGTCTAGGCTATTGTAAATAATGCTGCAATGAACATCAGGGTGCACACATTCTTTCAAAATATATACCCAGAAGTAGAATTATCAGGTCACAAGGCAGTTCAATTTTTAATTTTTGAGGAACCTCTATAATGTTTTCCATAGTGGCTGAACAAACTTGCATTCACACCAACCATGCATGAGGGTTTACTTTTATCCACAACCTCACCAGCCTCTGTTGTTTATTAATTTATTAGTGATAGCTATTCTGACAGGTAGGAGGTGACATCTCATTGTGGGTTTAATTTGCACTTTTGTAATGATTAGTGAAACAGCATGTTTTCATATGTCTACTGGACATCAGTACGTCACTTTTGGAAAACTGTCTATTCAAATCCTCTGCCCACTTTTTAATTGAGTGGTTTTTTTGATGTTGAGTTATATGAGTTTTTAATACATTTTGGATATTGACCATTTATTGGATGTATCATTGGTGAATACCTTTTCCAACTCACTAGACTGTATTTTTTAATGGTTCCTTGGCTGTGCATTTTCAAAAATTTTGGCATAGTTTTTTTGTGCATTTTTTTGTTTCCCTTGACCAAAGAGATATACCAGAAAAAAATGTTATTAAGATCAATTAAGCCCTGGCTGGTGTGGCTCAGTGGATTGAGCGCAGGCCTGCGAACCAGAGTATCGCGGTTCAATTCCTGGTCATGGCACATGCCTGGGTTGCAGGTCAATTCCCAGCGGGGGACGCATGAGAGGCAACCATACATTGATATTTCTCTCCCTCTCTCCTTCCCTTCCCCTCTAAAGATAAATAAATAAATTCTTTTAAAAAAGATCAATTAAGTCCATTGTTACTTCTCTTTCATTTCTGATTTTAATTGGATCCTCTCTCTTTTTCTTGATGAGTCTAGTTGAAGGTTTATTACTCTTGTTTATTATTTTGAAGAACCAAAACTCATTTTTACTGATTACTTGAATTATTTTTTAAACGATATTTTGTTTATTTCTACTCTAATCCTTATTATTTCCTCCCACTCACTTTGTACTTAGTAGTGGTTATTTTTCTAGTTTCTGTAGGTATAAATTTAATTTTTTTAATTTGAGCTTTATCTTGTTTCTTGAGGTAGACCTGCAATATTATGAATTTGCGTCTTAGGGACTGCTTTTAATTGTCCTATAGAATTTGTATCATGTTTTCCTTTTCATTTGTCTCATTGGATTGTGCTGTCATTTTCGTTTGTCTTAAGGTATCTTTCTATTTTTTCTTTAATCTTATTATTAACCCATTAAGTGTTCAGTAACTTTTTTTTTATCCTCCTTGTATTTGTGTTTTTCAGGGTTTTTTTTTTTTTTTGGTAGTTACTTTCTGGTTTCACACCATTGTCATCAAAGAAGATGCTTGATATGATTTCAATTTTCTTAAATTTATTAAAACATTTTTGTGGATTATCATGTGGTCTATTCTAGAAAATATTTCATGTGCACTTGAAAGTAATGTATATACTGTGGCTTTGGGAAGAAGTGCTTTGAAAATATCAATTAAATCCTAATGTGTTCCACTGTAATTAAAACGCCTGGTACTGGCATAAAAACAGGCACATAGACCAATGGAGCAGAACAGAGAGCCCAGAAATCAACCCAACTCTCTACAGTCAATTAATATTCGACAAAGGGGGCAGTAACATAAAATGGAGTAAAGATAGCCTCTTCAACAAATGGTGTTGGGAGAACTGGACAGCTACATGCAAAAAAATGAAACTTGAGCACAGACTTACACCATACACCAAAATTAATTCAAGGTGGATAAAAGACTTAAATGTAAGTCATAACACCATTAAAGTCCTAGAGGAGAACATTGGCAAGAAAATCTCAGATATTTCACGCAGCAACTTCTTTACTGATATGTCCCCTAGAGTAAGGAATGTGAAGGAAAGAATAAATAAATGGGATCTCATCAAAATAAAAAGCTTCTGCATGGCTAAAGAAAACAGTATTAAATTAGCAAGATGACCAACTGTATGGGAAAACATATTTGCCAATGATACCTCAGACAAAGGTTTAATCTCCAAAATATACAAAGAACTTACACGACTCCACTCTAAGAAGACACCCAATCCAATTAGAAAATGGGAAAAGGACTTGAACAAACACTTCTCCAAGGAGGACATACAAAACATTCAGAGACACATGAAGAGATGCTCAATATCATTAGCTATCAGAGAGATGCAAATTAAAACCACAATGAGATACCACTTTACACCAGTCAGGATGGCTATCATAAACAAAGCAACAAACAACAAATGTTGGAGGGGTTGTGGGGAAAAGGGGTCCTTAGTTCACTGTTGGTGGGAGTGCAGACTGGTACAACCATTATGGAAAACAGTATGGAATTTTCTCAGAAAAATAAAAATCGACCTGCCTTTTGACCCAGCAATTCCACTGCTGGGATTATATCCTAAGAATCCTAAAACATCAATATCCAAGAACCTATGCACCACAATGTTCATAGCAGCACAATTTACAATAGCCAAGAGTTGGAAGCAACCTAGGTGCCCATCAGTAAATGAATGGATCAAAAAATTGTGGTACATATACACAATGGAATTCTATGCAGCAGAGAGAAAGAAGGAGCTCCTACCCTTTGCAACAGCATGGATGGAACTGGAAAGCATTATGCTGAGTGAAATAGGCCAGGTGCTGAAAGACAAATACCATATGATCTCACCTTTAACAGGAAGCTAAACAACAAAACAAACAAGCAAGCAGGAAAAAAAAGACACTGAAATAGAGAACAAGGGGATAGTGACCAGAGGGGAGAAGGAAGGGAAGTTAAGGGGAAAAAGGGGGAGGGATTTGGAGGAACAAATAGGAAGGACACAGGGACGAGAACTAAGGGGGGGGGAGGAAATGGGAGGGAGGTGGGGAGCAAGGGGCGGGGGAGGCTGGGATGGGAAAAATAGACAAAAAACTGTACTTGAAAAATAACTAAATAAAATTTAAAAAAAAGGAAAAAAAATAACTAAATAAAATTAAAAAAAGAAAAAAAATCCTAATGTGTTATTTAAAGCCCCTGTTTACATGTTCAATTTGTGTGGGAGATCTATACATTGATTTCAATGGGGTGTTAAAGTCACCTACTATGCCTATAATCATTCCTTTTATGTCCATCAATACTTGCTTTATATGTTTAGGTGTTCCTATGTTGGGTGTAGAAATGTTTACAAAGATTAATTCCTCTTGTTGGATTGATCTTGTTATCATTATATAATGTCCTTCTTCATCTCTTATTATATAGTCTGTATTTTAAAGTCTATTTTGTCTGATATAAGTATTTCTATATGAGCCTTATTTTGTTTCCATTTGCATGAAATATCTTTTTCCATCTCTTTCATTTCAGTCTGTGTTTGTCTTTTGATTTGAACTGTGCCTCTTGTAAACAGAATATCTTTGGGTCTTGTTTTCTTATCAATTTAGTGACTCTATGTCTTTTAATTGTAATATTTAATCCATTTACACTTAAAGTGATTATTGGTAGTTATGTATTTTTTACATTTTATTATTTATATTTATGTTCCCATTTTCTCTCTTTTTTCTTAAAAAAGGACCCTTTAACATTTCTTATAATACTGATATTTTTAAATGAAGTCCTATAGCTTTTTCTTGTTTGGAAAGCTCCAAATTTTTTATCGAATTTTAAATTATAGCTTTGCTGGGTAGAGTAGTCTTGGTTGTATGTCTTTGCTTTGCATTGTTTTGAATGTTTCTTGCCAATCCATTCTGGTCTGAAAAGTTTCTGTTGAGAAATCTGCTGGAAGTCTTATGGGAACTTTCTAGTAGGTAACTAACTGCTTTTTTCTTGGTGCTTTTAAGATTCTCTCTTGGTCTTTACCCTTTGGCATTTTAATGATAATGTGCCTTGCTGTGGGATTTTTTAGTGCATCTTGTTTGGAACTATCTGCACTTCCTGAACTTGTGAGGTTTTTTTTTTTTTTCCCTTCACCAAGGTAGGAAAATTTTCTGTCATTATTTCTTCATATAGTTTCTGAATCCCTTGCTTTCAGTCTTCTCCTTCTGGTACTCTATAATGTGGATGCTGTTGTGCTTATCACAGAGGACCTTTAAAACATCCTCATTTTTGCTTTTTGTTGTTCTGATTGTTTTCCACTATCTTATCTTCCATATTGCAGATTTGATCTTCTGTTTCATCTAACCTACTGTAAATTCCTTCTAGTATATTCATTGAAGTATGTTCCCTCTTCTCACTTTGCTAAGAGTTTTTATCATAAGTGTTAAATTTTGTTAAAGGCTTTTATCTGCAACTATTGATATCATATGATTTTTATTTTTCACTTTTTAAACTGAAATCCTAAATGTTTATTTTTGGGAGTATTTATTTATTTTTATATTCAATTTTCAATATGCATTATTGATTATTCTATTACAGTTGTCTCATTTTTTCTACCCTTTATTCCACTCCACCCTCTCCCTCCCTCCCCATTCTTACCATCATTCCCCTACCTTAGTTTATGTCCACGGGCCATACATATAAAGTTCTTTGGCTTCTCCATTTCCCATACTATTCTTAAACTCTGCGTGTCTGTTTTGTACCTGCCATTTTATGCTGCTTGTTCCCTGTACCTTTGCCCCATTTCCCTTCTCCTCCTCCCCACTGATAACACTCCAAGTTATTTCTATTTCTGTGAATCTGTTCCTGTTCTAGTGTTAGCTTAATTCATTTTTGTTTTTTTTTAGGTTCAGATGTTGATAATTGTGAATTTGTTGTCATTTCACTATTCGTATTTTTGATCTTCTTCTTTTTCTTAGATAAGTCCCTTTAACATTTCATATAATAAAGCATTGGTAATTATGAACTCCATTAACTTGACCTTATCTGGGAAGCGCTTTATCTGCCCTTCCATTCTAAATGATAGCTTTTCTGGATACAGTAATCTTGGATGTATGTCCTTGCCTTTCATAATTTCAAATACTTTTTTCCAGCTTCTTCTTGCCTGCAAGGTTTGTTTTGAGAAATCAGCTGAGAGTCTTATGGGAACTCCTTTGTAGGTAACTGTCTCTTTTTCTCTTGCTGATTTTAAGATTCTCTCCCTCTCTTTAATCTTGGGTAATGTAATGTAATTATGCTGTGCCTTTGTGTGTGCTTCCTTGAGCCCAACTTTTTTTGGACACTCTGAGCTTCCTGGACTTCCTGAAAGTCTATCTCCTTTGCAGGTTAGGGAAGTTCTCCTTCATTTTTTTTCAATAAGTCTCAATTTCTTGCTCTTCCTATTCTCCTTCTGGCACCCCTCTGATTTAGATGTTGGAATGTTTAAAGTGGTCCCAGATGTTTCTAGGCCTCTCTTCATTTTCTTCGAATCCCTGTGTCTTCATTCTGTTGTGGTTGAATGTTTATTTCTTCTTCCTGCTTCAAATCATTGATTTGAATCTCAATTTCCTTCTCTTCACTACTAGTTCCCTGTATATTTTTCTTTATTTCACTTTGCATAGCCTTCACTTTTTCCTTTAGTTTGCAACCATACTCAACCATTTCTGTGAGCATCCTGATTACCAGTATTTTGAACTGTGCATTTGATAGGTTGTCTGTCTGTTCATCACTTAGTTTTATTTTTTCTGGAACTTTGATCTCTTCTTTCATTTGGGCCATATTTTTTGGTCTCGGCACACCTGTTACATAGTGAAGGATGGAACCTTAGATATTCACCAGAGTGGGGCAACCCACATTGCTGTGTTGTGGCACTGCTAATGGGGTAGCAGTCCAAGAAGAAACAATGCCGCTTCCTCAGCTCTCATCCAGCTTTCAATCACTTCCTCTGCTATCCACAAGACAACTGGGCCCTTCTGGTGCTGACTCATGGGTGGGTGTGCTTGTGTATATTCTAGGACCCTGTGGGTCTCTCCAATGAACTCTCCTGTGAGGCTGGGAGTTTCTCCTGCCACCTCAACCCCCACAGGTTTTTTTTATTCAGAGGTTTCGGGGCTTTATTTTCTCCTGCTGGAACCCTGGGTTGCACAGTCTGTCTTGCTTTCTAGTTGTTCCTCTCACTTTACCCACACACAAATGTGGGACTGCCTATTCCATCAGCTTCCGCCTTGCCAGGTGTCCTCTTTGTCCTCTTTGCCCTGGTTGCCTATCACCACCTCTCCTACTGGTATGCATGAATGTTTCTTCTTAGCTCCAGGGTTAAAGATTTCCATACAGTTTGGAAGTCTGTGGTTGTCAGACTTCCATACAGTTCAATTTTCTGGTTACTTTTTTGTTTTTAAATTTGTTGTTGTCCTTCTTTTGGTTGTTCAATGAGTCAAAGTGCATCTACCTATGCATCCATGTTGGCTGGGAGTCCTTTTTCATTTTGTGTAAGTGGTGTATCATGTTAAAGTATTTCTGGATAATGAACCAACTTTGCATCTCAGGTCTAAATCCCACTTGCTCATGGTGTATGATCTTATTAAGATGTATTTCTAAGTTTGGTTTGCTAATATTTTCTTGAGAATTTTTGCATCTATGTTCATCAGAGATATTGGCCTCTAAGTTTTTGGAATGTCTTTGGTTTTTGTAACAGTAATATTGGTCTCATAAGTTGAGTGGAGGAACCTTTTCTTCTCTTCAATTTTTTTGTAATAGTTTGAGAATGGGTATTAATTCTTCCTTGAATGTTTCGTAAGATTCACCTGTGAAGCCGTCCGGTCTAAAACTTTTGTTTGGGGAGAGTTTTCCAATTATGAATTCAATTTTGTTAGCAGTTGTTAGTCCTTTCAGATTATCCGTTTCTTCTAATTCAGCCTTGGAGGATTGTAGAAGGGGTGACCCCCCAAATAACAGAATTTATTTTAAAAATTGTGCATTTATTCTTACATATTTAAACTTCAGTCACTTTCAAAGCACTCCCTGCTTGATGCGATACATCGCGATACCTATCAAGACATTTTTTTCCACTGCTCAAAACAGTTTTTGAACTCATCAATTTAGATGCTTTTTAGTGCTTCTGCCATTTTTTGTGTCACCTCTTCTACACTGGCAAGACATTTTCCTTGAGGACTTTATTCACCTGGGGAAAAGAAAACAAGTTGCTCAGGGCAAGATGTGGTGCATAGAGAGAGTGGGGCATGGGAATCATGCCATTTTTGGTCAGAAACTGCTAAACACTCAGTGTGGTGTGGGCAGGTATGCTCGTATATCACCCATCATGAAATGGGCACATGCATTGAAAGAGTCTTCAAAAAAAATGCACTGAAGCCAAATGCTGCTTCTCACAACAATGCCAGCTGGTACACTGATATGGATGGGTTGCTAGAATACTCATCTAGTGGGGGAAACCTGTACTATAAGGGGACTGCCCTCCAGAAGATAATTCCTTTTTTTTTTGGAGGTTCTCCCTTATATGTTTCTAGGAAGTTACCCATTTTTTCCAGGTTTGTACAATTTCTTGGCATATAATTATTCATAGTATTTCCCTATAATCCTTTGTATTTCTGCAGTGTTGGTTGTCACTTCATGTCTTTCATTTCTGATTTTATTTATTTGGGTACTCACTCTCTTTTTCTTCATAAGTAGGGCTAAAGGTTTATCAAGTTTGTTTATCTTTTCAAAGAACCAGCTCTTATTTTCATTGATTCTTGTATTTCTAAGGCTCTATTTTGCTTATTTTCACTCTGATATGTATTGTTTTCTTTCTCCTATTCATCTTGGCATTTGTTGATCTTTTTCTAGTTCCTTTAAGTATAAGATTAGATTGCTTATTTGAGATTTTTTGTTGTTTTTTGAGGTAGGCCTATATTGCTATGAATTTCCCTCTTAGAACTTGTTGAGCTACGTTTCATATATTTTGTTTGTATAATTAATATTTTATTTGTCTTGGAGTATTTTTAAAGCTTTATTTATATATTTTTAGAGAGAGGGAAAAGGAGGGAAAAATAGGGGAGGAGAAACACTGAAGTCAGAAAGAAAAAATGATTGGTTGCCTCTTTATGCACCCAACTGGTGACTGAATCCATAGCTCAGGCATGTGTCCTGACTGGGAACTGAAATGGCAAGATTTCACTTTGTGGGATGATACCTAACCAACTGAGCACCACTGGTCAGCACTTGAGGTATTTTGATTTCTCCCTTGGTCTCATTTTTAAACTATTCATTTTTTACTACAATGTTATTTGACCCCTATGTGTTTGTGTTCTTTTAATTTACTTCTAATTGATTTCTAATGTCATACCACTATAATCACAGGAGACACTTTATATGATTTCAAATCTTCTTACATTTATTGAGACTTCTTTTGTAGCCTAACATATGGTCTATACTGAAAAATGTTCCATATGCACTTGAAAAAATGGATATTCTGCTGTTTGGGGGTGAAATGTCCAAAAATATCAATTAAGTCATCTAGTCTAAGGTGTCAGTTAAAGCCACTATATCCATGTTGATTTTCAATGTGGTGTTAAAGCCCCTACTATTACTGGACTACCGTTGATCACTCCTTTTATGTCCATTGATATTATCTTTACATAATTAGGTGTGTCTACATTGGGTATATAGATGGTTATAAAAGCTATATTCTTTTGTTAGATTGATATGTTTATCATTATGAAATGTCCTTCTTTTTTGTCTTATTACAGTTCTTGTTTTAAAGTTTATTTTATGTGATATAAGTATTGCTACTACAACTTCTCTTATTGCCATTTGCATGAAATATATTTTCAATCCATTTACTTTCAGTCAGTGTATGTCTTTTGATTGGAAATGAATCTCTCACAGGTAACATATGTACAGGTCTAATCCATTCAGCCAACCTATGTCTTTTGATTGGATAATTTAGTACATTTACATTTAAAGCAATTATTAATAAGCATGCAGTTATTACCATTTTATTGTTTTCTCACTGATTTTGTAGTTCTTCTCTCTTCCTTTCTTATTCTCTTGCTCTCTTTTATGCTCATGACTTTCTATAGTGCTGTGTTTGAATTTATTTCTCAGTGTTTCTTTCATATCTCTTAATGGTTTTTGGTTTGTGGTTATCACATGCTTCCTATATATCAAGCAATGTTTATAGTATTTTATTTTTAAGTGTATGGTCTTTTAAGTTTGAGCATATTCCGAACACTACAATTTTTATTTATCTGCTCCACATTTATGTTTAATTCATTAGTAATTACTTCTTTTATGTGTGTGTGTGTATCCCTTAATTTATTGTTGTAACTACACATGGAATTCCCACTTTTGCATTTTAATCTTTGTACCAAATTTAAAGTTGGTTGATTTACTGTTTACACTGTTTGCTTTTGTCAGTGACAATATTTTTTCCTATGTTTTTTATTCATATTTTTATTTTCTAATTAAAGAAGTCTTTTTAATTAGAAGGGTCTCATTTAGTGGTGATGAACTCCTTTAGCTTTTTCTTGTTTTGGAAACTCTATCTCTCCTTCAAATCTAAATGATAACCTTGCTCGGTAAGGTAATCTTTGTTGCAGATCTTTGTTTTATGTCACTTTGAATATTTTATGCTAGTCCCTTCTGGCTTGGGAAGTTTTTGTTGAGAAATCATTTGACAGTCTTTTGGGAGCTCCTTCATAAGTAACTGACAGCTTGTTTTGTTACTTTTAGAATTCTCTCTTTGATTTCAACCTTTGCTATTTTATTACAATGTGTCTTGGTGTCAGCCCCTTTGGGTTTGTGATGTTTGCGACTCTTTGCACTTCTTGAAATTCTATGTCTTTTCCTTATCAGGTTAAATTTTTTCACTCATTATTTCTTCAGCTAGATTTTCAATCTTTTGCTCTCTTTTCTCCTTCTGGTACCCCTATGACACAACTATTAGAATGCTTGATGTTGTCCCAAAGGCCCCTTAAACAATATTTATTTATTTATTTATTTATTTATTTGCTGTTCTTATTTGCTGTTTTCTGTTACTTTTTCCATCAAATCCCTGATGCACTCCTCTGCTTCATCTAATCTGTTGTTGATTGCCAATAATGTATTCTTAATTTCAGTTATCTTATTCATTATTTCTGACTGGTACTGTTTTATGGATTTCATCTCTTTTTTGTCCTTACTAAGTTCTTTTACTCTTCCCTTAAGTTCACTGAGCATCCTTATAACTAGTGTTTTGACATCTGCATCTGGTAGGTTGCTTGTCTCCATTTCATTTATTTCCTTTTCTGAAGTTTGTCCTGTTCTTTCATTTAGGACATGGTCATTTATCTCCTCATTTCGACTGCCTCCCTATGTTTTTTTCTATGTATTAGCCACAGCCAGCATATTCTCAGTCTTAGTAGAGTGGCCTTATTAGTAGGTATCCTGTAGGGCTCAGTGGTGTAGTCTGCCTAGTCACCTAAGATGTGTGTTCTATGTATGTTCCTTATGTGGGTTGTGTGTGCTCTCCTGTTGTTAGGCCGTGATTGCTGTTGGCCCATTAGTACGTAATGCTGACCCTCAGGCTGACTAGTTGTGGGGGCTGGCCATGACTACAGCTGACAAACTGTTGTGTGTAGGCTGACCCAAAAGAATAAGTCACTTCAGCAGGGTTCTGTTGCCAGCTGAGTCTGCCCTTCTGGTATGTTTGTGAAAGTGATTGGGTGGTGCTCTGATGTGGTCTGAAGCTAGCTAGTAGGAGTGATGGTTCTGGAGCCAATTGGAAGGGCTTCTGGTGTAGGTCAAGTGCAACCACATTTGTGTCTCTTTGGGGGCTGCATGGTAGGAGGTAAAACGTGATCTGCAGTTGTGTTGTGTTTGATGACATTTGGCTATGCTGTGACCTGAGAGTCTTTTGGGGAACATAATCTGAGGCCAGCCTCCACTTGTAGCAGGTTTGTGGCAATTTAGTTGAAATTACTTTCTAAGCTAATACTAGCTACAGCTTCTGCCAGCCATGGGGCCTCCTGAGGAGACCTGTAATGGAAGCTGAGATGAGTCATCGCTTGTCTTGAGCTTTGAGACCCTTAGTACAGGGAATGGTGAGGCCATCCTCTGCTTGTTCTGGATTCGTGGATCTTTGAGAAATTTTAGGGAGGTCTTTAGCACAAGCTGAGCCAGGCTGCTTGTGTGGAAAAGCTACTGGAATCAGCTTGAGCCAGGTTTGTGTGTTAGGCAAGGTGGGGTCAGGATATTACCAGGGATGGGCAAACTGTGTTAGCCAGGTTAAAGAAGAGCTCAGATTTGGCACCTTCCTGTGCCTGACAGCTGTGTAGAAGGAGGACTCAACAAAGGAGCAAAGGTGCCTGCCAGCACTTCCATCTTCAAGAGAGAGATGCTCCTCCAGTCCTTGCTCTAAAGCTGGTCAATTCAGTTTCTCCCAGTATGTCCCCAGCACTTCGTGAGCTGCTGCCTCTGTTCTGGAGGCAGAGTAAGTTACTTTGTGAGCGAGTGAGTGAGTCTAACTGTAAACCCTTTAGGACATGTAACACCTAGGTTCCCAGCAAATATCCACCACACTCAGACATAATCCCTGCTGGCTCTTACAGTTAGTTGTTATGGAGACTCTTCCTCTGTGGACTGGGAACCCTCATTCCTCAAGGGGAGTTCCACCACTGAGATATCCCTCCCAATTTTTAACTGATGCACCATGGGGGTGAGACATGCACATTCTAGGTCTCAGCCCCCATCAGTCTATCATGGATTTTTCTTTATGTCCTTATTTGTAGTCCTTCTGATCAGCTAGTCTTCAGGTGGTACTCAAGGGTGTTCTTTCTATAATTCAGTTGTAATTTTGTTGTGGCCATGGAAGGAGTGCACCCCATTTACCTACTCTGTCTTCTTGATCAGAGTCCTTTAGTAAATACATATTTTAACATAAGCAATGAGAAAATATTTTAACACCACACTCACATACACTTGCATATAAATAGTTGCAAAACCGTTATTAGTTCTTTCACACATTGTTACCAAAATATATAAATAACTAGGAATCATTACAATTAATGCATCAATAGCAAAGCCTGCATGGTGTCACAGAAAGCCTTGGGTGGAAACCTTGGGAAGGTAGATGGCTCTACCTTCTGGGAACCTCCAGGGTTGTAATTCCAGGACACAACTGGTCCAGAAATCCTCACATCACCAACTTCTATGGACTTTATTCACTAAGTCATTTCTCAAAAAGTGTCATTCTATGAATTCAATGTTTAATAAGCACAGCAAAAATTTATTAAGATCACTTAGGCTGTGTTTAGGCTCTTGATGAAAATGGTGTTTGACTGCAGACTCTTACATAAAATATGCACACACATGCACATGGCCAGAAACCTGCATCAAGGCTTTAGATGTGGTGCATCAATGTGTCCATCAAAGACTGCAAGGAGTGTGGTCAGAGTCACACAGGGCCTTTGGGAAAGGTCTGAGGGGGTAGCAGGAAGGCTTCAGAATCTGAAAAATATAGGTTCAAACTCCATTTAACCACTTCCTACCAGTAGGATCTTATGTATAATTTAAACTCTCTGAGTCCCATTTTCTCCTTGAAAAATGGGAATAACACATGCTATAGAATAGAATAAATTGTTGATAATTCCAACATAGAATTTAATTGTTTCTCATCAAAATGTTTTAATATATATATATAAGGTTCTTAGACCAGAGCCCAGTATATATCATGTGCTATGTAAGTGCTATGTCTTCCATTATTATTTTATTCCTCTTCTTATTGAACAATAATTTCACATTGAGTACCTGTCAGAAGGCTCAGACCTCAGTTCAGTGACATAATAAGTGACAGTAGTGAACAGTACTATAATCCTTATTCCCATATTTCTCTTTTTGCTGAACCAGACCCTTGTTAATTTTTTATGTACTCTCCCAAAATCTTTTATACAGAGATTGGCAAAATTTGGTTTATCATTGTGAGGACACAAAACACAGTTTATTATTATATTCTTATTGTATTATTTAGTTGTGCTACAATTGTAAACCTACTTTTGCCAATCCCTGTATTCCTAACATATTTTCTTTCTACAGCTTCTTGGACATAATAGCTAAGTTTCCTTGTCCACTGCCTGAGTTTTGATACAGCCCATTTTATATTCCTCTTTTCCTTTCACTTCCCCTCCTCACCTAGCCCTCTTGTGCTCTGAATCTAAAAGGCCTTTTAAGAATAAGATAAAACACTTTCTAAGTCTCTGCTCTCATGTTCCATGGAATGTATCATGGTCTGCAGACACATTTTTTTGTCACTTATGTTATGCTGATTTTTAGACATAAATATTATGGCCAGTAAAGCTAGTTCTCTATTTTGTGTGATGATATCTCTGTCTTCTTTTTTTTTTTCTTCTTGTCAACACTGTGCAGTGAATGTCTGTTATTTGTCTTTCCATCAGCCATTCTTTTGGAAATAGCCTGCCATCCACAGTATGTACTTGGGAATGGGCATCAATCACAAGGTCTGGACTCCTTTACCTCAGCAAGGGGCCTACAGTTCACTGAGAGACGGGCAGTAAGAGTAGATTTTGGGAATGGACATGGATGCAGGAAATAGAGTAATTCTCTGTTATTTGGGATTCCTAGGCATTGATGACCTTGTTTATATTCACATGGACAATCTGAGAGGTAGAACAATAGAGAAAAAACATGAGATGGAGAGAGATGGCAGGAAATGAGAAGGACAGAGGCAGCATGAACATGATGTTCTCTCAGACCTGGATCCAGACACTTCTTAAGTTAAGTCCTCCTCCTTGACCTTGCCACTTATATGAACCAACATTTCCTTTGTTGCCTGGCTACCTGAGATATGTTATTGTCACCTGCAAATGAAAGGGGCCTGATTAACATAACTGTCGTCATCAACATCAATACCTCTTATTGAGCCACCACTAACTTCAGGTCACTATGACTGGTGCCATTAGACTCAGTAATTCAGTACCCTGCTCTCCATGAACTTAACCCCTAGGTGAGAAATGGGACATGATAAGATAATTTTGAAAAGCACAACATTTTTTAAGCAGTGTGAAATTGTTCCCTGCAGATAATCCCATTTTGTTTGTACAAATTCAATAACAACTTAATTTGCTCAGTTGACTGATCCTAATGAAGAGTATAAGTAAGAATCTTGGAAACAAGGCTAGGGTTAATTATCCTTAGTTCATTTTATCCCATGAATCTGGAGAGCACCATAAATCTTATAATATTCCAGTCCAATCATGCTTTGTTGGAATACAGAATATAAAAGAAACCAGAATTAAAGAAAGATACCTACAAGTAGGACTAGATCTATAAATTGCATTCATTCAATGCTTTTTCTGGTGTGCCTGGAGACTAAAGGCTTCTTGACTCATTATCATAAAACTTGTGAGTCATGAACTATCACACAAGTGATTTTTGATCGGAATATTTTGGTATATCTGCCAGTGGCCATTGTTCTTCTTATAATTCAACATTAGTTCAAAATCTAATACCCCTTAAAAGTTTAAGATATGTGTTTTTCTCATTTTAAAATGTTCTGGACCTTGTCCATCATACAATAGATGCAGATACAAACTGAGCAAAAACTTTAGTGTTACAAAAGAACCATTAAAGGAGAATTTCCTGTAGTTACTTGCTTGCCTATTTTATACAATCTCCAAAAGACAATAATTAGCAAGTTAATATTTCATAATTATGCACTCAGTCCAGATGACCACACTTGAGTTTTCTTCTAATATTTTTCATATATGAAAACAAAAAGGAGGATGCGAGTCCAGTAGATAAACATGTCCTGGAAGAAAAGAAAGCCATTTTGATAGGAAGTGGGTATTATGAGCCCAACAAATTACTAAAAGCCATAATGATTTATAGCTATGGGGAGAGAAATGTCTACGAAATCATAAGCATTCATTTGACCCTACAGCAACAGTTTTCTGATCTTCACTAATAACTTTTCATAGGAAAGTAGCACAACATAGTTAAAAGCCTGACTGATTTGGATTTGATATCTGGGTTGGCAGAGTAAACTTGGCAAGTTATCTGACTTCTCTGAGACTATATTTCCTCATCTATAAAACTAGATTACCTACATAAGACCACAAAGAACCCCAAGTAGCCAAAACAATCTCAAGAAAAAAAATCTGGAGACATTATACCTCTTGATTTCATGATATGTTACAAAGCTATGATAATTAAAAGAGCATGGCATGGGTATAAAGACAGACATACAGACAAGTGTAACTGAACAGAGAGCCCAGAATAACTGATCTTTGACAGGAGTGCCCAGAATGCACAATGGGGAAAGGGTACTATCTTCAACAAATATGTTAGAAAAACTGAATATCTGCATGTAATAGAATGAGATAAAATCTGCATATTATACCATACAAAAAATTCTATTCTGTGTGGAGTGAAGACTTAAAAAGATAAGACATGAAATTGTAAAACTCCTAGAAGAAAACATAGGAAATAAGCTCCATGACATTGGTCTTGATAGCGATTTCATGGATATGGTACCAATAGTACAGGTAACAAGAGCAAAAATAGGTACATGAGACTATCTCACAGTGGAAAGCTTCTCCACAACAATGAAAACAATCAGCCAACTGAAAAGGTGGATTACCAAAGGTAGAAATTATTAACAAACAATATATATCTGATTAAGAATTAATTTATATAATATATGATAAACACAATTCAATAGCAAAGGAATTTATAACTCCAGTAACAAATAAGCAAAGGACTTAAAAAGACCTTTCTCAAAGAAAACATACAAAGGGCATATAGGTATATAAGATGTTCAGTGTCACTAATCATAAGGGCAGTACAAATCAAAACCAAAATAAGATATCATCTCACACCTCTTAGGATGGCTATTATCAGAAATAAATATTAAAAGACAACAGATGTTGACAAGGATGTGAATAAATTGGAAGCTTTGTAAACTGTTAATAAGGACGCAAAATGGTGCAGTCACTATGACATAAATTGTAGGCTCCTCAAAAAATATATTGTAGAACTACCATATGATCCAATAATCCCACTTCTGGATATTTATCTGAAAGTATTGAAGTCAGCATTTCAAAGGAATATTAGCATTTCCATGTTCATTATAGCACTATTCACAGCAGGCAAACTATGGAAACAAACTAAATATCTATGGATGTCAATGGATATCTAGATAAATGGATAGGACAATATGGCATGTACACACAATGGAATACTATTAAGCCTTAAAAAGGAGAAGGAAATTCTGCAATATACAATAACATGGATGAACCCTGGAGACATTATAAAAGTAAAATCACCGAAGGACAAATTATTCACTTGTAGGTGGTTTCAAAAGCAGAACTCACGGAGGCAGAGAGTAGATTAGTGGTAGCCAGGGGCTCGGGGTAGTGGTAGGAGAGGAAAACGAGGATGACATCATGCCTATAGTGGACAATAGTATAGTGTACACTTAATTTTTTTTAAGGAAGGGAAGGTGCATGTGAAGCGGCCTTACTACAATACAAACCAAGAAACAATGTGAAATACCACTGCCTACTCTTTGTGTGGTGAAAGACAAGGGGGCTGGCTGGGGCCGATCCTGGACAGAGATGCTGGAGGGATAAGGAGGACACTTGTAATGGTGTCAACAATAAAATAATAAAAAAATAAACCTTCTAGTTAGAGTCAAGGCTCCTTTGTGACCCAGGCACAGGGATGGAATAATAATACCCAAGTCAGTTTCTCACAAAAAAAAAAGGAAAGGAAGGGAGAAGAAGGGAGCAGAATAGAGAAAAAGGGAGGGGGAGAAGGGAAAAGGAGGAGGAGGAGGGGGAGAAGAAGAAAGAAGGAAGAAGAAGAAAAAGGAAGAAGGAAGAATAAGGAAGAAGGAAAAAGAAGAAGAAAGAAGAAGGAGGAGGAGGAGAAGAAGGAGAAGAAACAACATTATGGAGCGGTGAGATAATAACAGTTTAAAAGTACGGAACTAATTGATGCGCTGCCTGCCTTACACCAACTCGAAATTCTCATGCCCTCAGAGTTAGGTTGTCACTGCAGAGACACCAGGGCCAAGAAACCATGCTGTGCTCAATCTCTGCTTTTTAAACTGGACTTTAAGTTCTTGGACAGAGACTGCTTTAGAGATAAGGTCTTTGGGCAACAAACACGGGGCGCTGGCTTCAACATTAGGCAAATAAAACATCCTCCTCACTCCACTGAGACTAAATAAACTGATACAAATACTATAAAGAAGTGGTTCAGAGTGTCAACAACACCATGAGCCAGGAATTTAATTTCCAGGCATCTGTCCCCAGAAACTTTTGAATACATATGTACACAAAAACATATACATACAGAGGTTTGCTGGAGCACTTGTGGTCGAGACACGAATTAGGAAAGCTAGAGACCAATAGCTTGGAAATAGATTTTAAAAATCTGGTGAGACATGAAGGAGAATGCTATAACAGCAGCCATAATGAACTTATTTACACATGGAGTAACCCAGAAAGTTACAATAATGCATTGTTGAGTAAGAGAAACAAATGTGAGGCGATGAGTACAACGTGATATGACTTAGATAACTAAAGCATACAATGATATATATATTATGTGAATATGTATATATTTAAGATTATTAAAAGATAGAAAGATGTATACAAATTATGTATTAGCAGTAATGTTTCAAACAGGGAAGATATTTAGTATGAGTGGCATTGACAAAGAGAACTTTAGCTTAATCTTTAATGTTCCTAATGAGAAAAAACAACTAAATAAACAAAAACCAAAACAAATGAGTATCTCAGGTCAGAGGGACGTGGGGAAGAGAGTTAAAAGGGGAAGGTATTGGTGATAGTCACCAGGAAGGACTTGGAATCTGGACCATTATCCTGATGTTGGTTCTAGATGAGGAGATGATCATAGAATGAAATAAGTCTGGAAATATCGGTGAAGCAATACTGGTGAAATTGGTGATGCAAAGGTGAAAGGGTATCTGTGCCTCACAACCGTATCTTCTGGTATCCAAAGGCGGCCACTGCTGTGGTCACTAGGTCACTCTGGCAGATGCTTAGAAAACCTGCATGCACTTAGAAGCAGATAATTCCTCACTGTCACCTCCAGAGAGGGGCTCGCTCAGGCTGACCCCCGGATCTCAGCTTGGTGAGACCTTGAAGGGAATCCAGCCACCATTCAGAACTTTGAAAATAAACACGGGTGTTGTTGTAAATTGCTAAGTAACTCATTATGTAGATTTCTGTTATACATAATGAAACTCTCCTATTCTCCTGAATATCAATGTATTGAAAGGATTATATATAAGTCAATGCCTAACACACTCTCTAACTCCTGGCAATCCCAGTTCTCTGTCCTTGTTTGGTTGTCTCTCCATGGCCTCGGGTGACGTCCTCCGCTTTGTTCCTCGGGGTACCTCACTGCCTCTGCTGAGCACTCAGCCTTTTCTCCACAGCCCAGGGATACGCATTTTATCCGCAGCAAGGCTGTGCCCAGTTTTATTTAGCAAGGGAGTGTCAATAGGTGGCTAAGACATAGGTCCCCTTTCTCCCTAAACTTTCACTCACGTACCTGTACCTGGTCCCCAGTCCCCATACCAGATTTATGACACCGAAAGTATCCTCGAGCTCAGAAGGCCCAACAATCGAGTTCTTGGTGCACTGTGTGACATCAGAAGAAACCGATAGAAGGTCATAAGGTCTTCATTAAAGAATATTAAAAAAACTTTGACATGAAAGTCGCCAATGCCTTTCTAGTGTTTAGCCACAGTTTAATAAGTGATATATAACTTCCTAAAAATCAAGAGTTCTAGGTGAAACCCAAATAAAATAATGATAAACCTAGGCCAAAAGCCTTCTGTTTAAGGGGATTTTTCTGAGAAGATGATATCATTTCTATGTTCAAAGCTCTTTTCCTCATCTTGACTCAGTAGTCTACGTACTATGGAGTTAGTATATTTGAGTCAAGGGAGTGCATATTCTGTAGGCACTGAATTGACTTTGACTGGTGCAGAGACCTAAGGGAAGGCTTGCTTTTTAAAGCTCAGAAGAGAAACAGGTGGTGGCCACAGACACTCCTATAAGCCTTCTGATCTTTGCTTTCTGTGAGTAGTCCCAGGAAGAACACGGCTTCCTGGGGACTGGAGATGTCAGGTAGAAACAGAATGGGGCAGTGTCTGCTTCTAGTTCCTCTCTAAGATCTAAAGGAGGTTCTCATCCCTTCCAGTGTGAGTTGGGGCCTGTGGGGTTGATCGGACATTCATGGCGCTGCTAGTGAAGTGCTCCAGGCTTGATGCCTTATGCAAGGAGAACAAAACAACATACTCCTGCTGGTGCGGGGCATGGGCATTTTTGAGACCCTATCTTTCCATGTGCACTCATACAGGTTGGTTCTTGATTTCAACTCTGAGTGTATATTCCCTACATGGCATTGAAGAGCACATACAGAACTGATTCTTTCAAATGTTCAAAATGTAAGTGGAAGCCCATTATTGGGCCAATACAGAAATAGAAAGGAAAAGAAATAGGCTTGAATAGAACATATAGGAACACATACCACATAATAATAGTACATACTGTTTCACAAAACTTTTAAGACACACACACACACACACTCATGCATTTAGCAGTGTGTAAGTAGGTCACAGCCAGCAATGCTTGAAGACCACTGCAGCAGATAGTTTGACATTTTTATTAATATTTAAAATCAGAAAGTAAAACAGAAAATGTGTCAACACAATTTGAGAGTACTAAGTTTAGGGGAAAGTAAAAAATAGTTATGAAAAAGTGTACTCCCTTTCCCCTAGTTATATAATAAACTTCTCTGGGATTATTAATATGCAAAATATATGTGTGTATACAGATAACTTTTAAAATTAAAAAATGTGCATGAATATACAATGTTAAAACACATGCAAAAGTGCATAACAACACCTAAAGGCGAATATCAATGTCGGACCTTTTTTTCCGTGATAAATTCCAAAAAGACACGCTCATTTTATTTCCTGTAAACCATCCTGGCAGGGCTTTCCTAATAAATTACTGGGAGCTATAAATTTCTACACCTCTCGAACCAATTGACAACATTTAAATTACTTTTTTATACAAATCTAAATTAATACCACTCTACCTCTTATAATTATTCTAATAATGAAGACCAAGGAGAAAAATATATTTGCAGTTTGTATGCTAAGAGCAATTACTAGTACTTCTTCTCTACTCAGAATCCAGTAGGTATCACAGGGACTTGTATTGGGCCTCTCTCTGAACTGCCTTCTTTGCTAAGAGTACCTGCCTTGTCACATAATTCATCACAGGATTCAATGGTTAAAATGAATTACCATCTGGTGAAGGCAAGACCAGAGGTGACCACTAGGTGGCAGAGCAGACCTGGAGAACAGCGTCTCCGCAGGCAGGTGCCCGGGGCAGCCAAGTTTCCCCAAGGAGTGGACAGGTCTTCAGCTCAGTTCAGCCCTGTGGCCCGGCCCTGTGGAGGATGTCAAACACGGTCCACAAACCCTCTGCATCAAACGGGTCTTCACGGGGAATCAAACTTTTTCAGACATGCACAGTCAGAATTTAACTTGTGAACCCTTGTTATTCTTTTCAAGCTCCAAGGAGGAAAGATGTGCCCTAATATGGTGCAATTGTTCATGTTGTGAACAGAACATTCCAGAATGCCAGAACTGGAACAACATTCCATTTAAAAAGGAGAAGCTTGCTTTTATAAAATATCCTGCAGCCTTTCTTAGCTGTTGCCTTTCATAGGTTTTATTTAATTTTATAATAAAAGTGAATATGTTTGGAAAAGTACTTAATCATTATTGTTTATCACAACAGCTGCTGCTGAGATACCATGGTATTACCTCAAAAACAAAAATAAATTGCACTAATGATTATCTGCATTAGCACCCTAAAGACTAAAACCTTTTGCTATTAGAATTTCTAGAGAAATGGCAAGAAGTAAAAACAAATGTTAACCAGTTTTTTTCAACATTTGTAAGGCTAGTTTGCCCAAAAGGCTTCTGCTCTTGTAAAGAAAAGTATCTTGGAGTATTTTCCTACGGCAAACTCATGATTGAAGATTTGGTTGCTATTTTTTCAGCATTCTGAAAATGTATGCTTATTTATTTTGAAAATTATGCTTTTGTAATGGAGGATCATAACTTATTCATTTAAAGTGGTTTTACAGCTAATATAAATTAAGGGATAATTCTGATTAAGCTTCTGGTCAAGATGGCAGCATAGGTAAACACAATATTGTATTCTCCCACAACCACTTCAAAATCACAACTACAGAACAACCATCATTGAGAGTCACCTGAAGTTTTAGCTGAACAGAAGTCCTATCATTAAGGATTTAAAGAAGAATCCACAGTGAGGCTGGTAGGAGGGGTGAAGTCTCAGAATGATCCCAAACCCACATATGCAAGATAAAAACTGGGAGGGATATCTAGGTTGCAGAGTTACCCCTGAGAAGCGAGGGGTCCCAACCCCACACCAGGCCCCCAGCCCAAGGTTCCAGTGCCAGGAAGTCCCCAGAACTTCAGGCCATAAAAACCAGCAGGGACTGTGACTGAGGGAGATGGAAGCTACTGGAGTGCCAGGTGTTCCTCTTAAGGGGCCCGTACATGGACTCACTCAGACTCAGTTGTTCTGAGCAGAAGCTCAAAATGGACTAGTGATGGGATTTCCAGCAAAGATGAAGGCATAGATAGATACACTTTGCCTCCTCATACAACCAAAAAAAGGGCAATAATAAATTTAAAAACGAAAAATAACCAGAATAGCCAGAAAACTGAACTGTATGGAAGTCCGACAACCAAGGAGTTAAAGAAGAAACATTCATCCAGACCAGTAGGAGGGGTGGAGATGGGTAGCCAAGCATAGAGGACTCGTGGCAAGAGAGTGGCTACAGTATGGGGGCAGGCAAGATGGTGGCTGACGGACCAGATGAGGTGGTGGCTAGTGGAACCAATGGTCTCACATTTGTGTGTGGAAAAACCATAAGGAACACCTGGGGAGCGAGACAGACTGCACAACCCAGGGTTCTAGCATGGTGAAATAAAGCCTCAAACCCTCTAACTGAAAAAAAAAACCTGTGGGGGTTGTGGTGCCACAAGAAACTCTGAACCTCACAGGAGAGTTCATTGGAGAGACCCACAGGGTCCTACCCACACAAAACTACCCACCTAGGGATCAGCACCAGAAGGGTCCAATTTGCTTGTGGGTAGTAGGGGAAGTGATTGAAAGCTGGCAGAGAGCATAAGGGGCATTGTTCCCACTCAGATCCCTCCCCAAAATACTCCACAACAATGCAGCTATGTGGGTTGCTATGCCCTGGTGAATACCTAAGGCTCTGCCCCTTACTATACAACAGGCATACTGAGACAAAAAATATATATAGCCCAAATGAAGGTACAGATCAAAGCTCCAGAAAAAATACAACTAAGTGATAAAGAGATAGCTAACCTATCAGATGCTGAGTTCAAAACACTGGCAACCAGGATGCTCACAGAAATGGTTGAGTACGGTCACAAAATAATGAAAAAAAAAGGAAGGTTATGAAAAGTGAAGTAAAGGAAAATATCCAGGGAACCAACAGTGAAAGGAAAGGAACCAGACTCAAATCAGTGGTTTGGAGGAGAAGGGAGAAATAAACATTCAAGCAGAACAGAAAGAAGAAACAATTCAAAAAAATATGAGGAGAGGCTTGGGAACCTCCAGGACAAGTTTAAATGTTCCAACATCCAAATCAGAGGGGTGCCAGAAGGAGAATAGGAAGAGCAAGAAATTGAAAAGTTATTTGAAAAAATAATGAAGGAGATCTTCCCTAATCTGGCAAAGAAAATAGACTTCCAGGAAGTCCAGGAAGCTCAGAGAGTCCCAAAGAAGTTGGACCCAAGGAAGCACACACAAAGGCACAGCATAATTACGTTACCTAAAATGGAAGAGAAGGAGAGAATCTTAAAATCAGCAAGAGAAAAAGAGACAGTTACCCACAAAGGAGTTTTCATAAGACTCTTAGCTGATTTCTTAAAACAAACCTTGCAGGCAAGAAGGGGCTGGAAAGAAGTATTTGAAATCATGAAAAGCAAGGACCTACATCCAAGATTATTGTATCCAGAAAAGCTATCATTTAGAATGGAAGGACGGATAAAGTGCTTCCCAGATAAGGTCAAATAAAAGTTCATCATCACCAATGCTTTATTATATGAAATGTTAAAGGGACTTATTTAAGAAAAAGAAGAAAATAAAAAATGCAAACAATAAAATGACAACAAACTCACAACGATCAACAACCGAACTGAAAAACAGAAACAAAAACAAACTAAGCAAACAACTACAATAGGAAGAGAATTACAGAAATAGAGATCACATGGAGAGTTATCAGTGGGGAGAGGTGAGGGGAGAATGGGGGAAAGTTTCATAGAATAAGAAGCATAAATGGTGGGTACAAAATAGGCAGGGGAAGGTTAAGAATAGTATGGGAAATGGAGAAGCCAAAGAACTTATAGGTATAAGGCATGGACATGAACTTAGGTGGGGTAATGATGGTAGGAGTAGGGTTCGGTGCAGAGGGGAGAAATAAAGGAGAGAAAAAATGGGACAACTCTAATATTATAATCAATAAACTGTGTTAAAATTAAAAATAAAATAAAAACTGGAATTAAAAGGGAAAAGGGACTCAAGACATTTGGGAAAAACTGAACTGTCTGGCATAGGGTGCTTTCTGTAAGGGAAGCTCTACCAGACAGAAGTGCTGGCAGAAGCCATTATTCCTTTGCTGAGCCCTACCCCACCAGAGCCAGCAGGCAGGCGCTATATCTGAGACTCCATCAACCTGACTCACACTGTTCACCCAACCTTCCTGATTTCCTGAGACTCCACACCAGCCAACCTGTGGGCCCACCCAAGCTGTTTCCAGTGGCTTTTCCACCCAAACAAACGGCTCGTCTTAAGGCACGCTTCAGTTGTTCCTAAAATTTCTCAAACAAGCAGCAGCTGGCCTCTGTGTATCCTGTACCTCTTCCTAAGTGGCCCCATGCCTGGCACTAATGGCCCGCAGCCTTGGTTTTCAGAGTGGCCTCTCTTGGGCACTTTGAAGCCCAGCACAGGGAGCAGTCATCGGCAGACCATGCTGGGTGGCCTCAGGCAGAAGAAAACACAGGTGATGTTGACTTTGACCTGCATTTCCCAGGAGGCCCCAGGACCAGCACGCTCAGTGAACAACTTCAGGCCACCTCAAAATACCACCCAATCACCTCCTCAAATGACATACTCAAGGGGTCAACTCAGTAGGAGCCCGAGTCCCACTGAAGGAAGTCCTGTGCCGTGAGGTGGGCCCCTCCACAACTGATCCTTCATGGCAGTTGCATCCAGTCCTTGCAGCTGACTGACTTGGGTAAATCCCTCCCACTGACCTGCCAACAGCAACCAAGTTTCCAATACAATAGGAAGGTGTACACAGTTCACACACTGGAGCACCCATCTTGGATGACCAGGGAGTCTGTGCTGCTGGAGCTAAGTAAGATCATCACAGCAGGAGTGGGAATGACCAGCTTTGCTTAAGTCAGGGACACTTTGTGAGTCTTGAGGAATACATCTCTGACTGCCAAGCAGTGAAGACAGAGACAGCACTCCAGACAGAAGAATGAGCGTGGGGATCCGTCCCCCCTGCAGACAGCCTTTCAACTGGTTTCTTTCAGTACATTCGAGGCGCCTGTAGGGGAGGTTCCATCTCCTTCTACCAAACTTGACTCTGAGATGTAGCACAGCTTTTTTTCTGGTGGTCGACCCAGAACTATTGGCATTATCGGGATTAACACTGTCACACTTTTGACAGGAGAACTGGTAACAGAAAAGCTCAAAGAGATAAAACTAGAGAAAATGTAAAGTTAAGGGATGGTGGAAATAGCAGTTTCATCTGAACAGTCGCTTGAAGGGAATGAGATTGCATGATGGGGGGGCCCAGAGGCAGCTGTAGGGAGGGCTGAGGAGCTAGATTGGGATTTTCAAAGTGACCTCAGGACTCAGGGAGAGTGGCATTCACCTGGGACTGACCCCAGAAAGGGAGAATTCAGTGGAATTCACTTTCCGGGACAGGAAGGAGTAGTATTCTCTTGTTAACTGGGCCACTACCTTAGCCGTTTTCGCTCGCAAGAGTGAGAAGAGTTCTCAAATAACCATGCCTTCTCTTCACATGTCTGTCTGACGGTAAAGGGCACACTAGCAGCACAGACATTTCCATGAATGAAAGCATCATATAATGCAGAAATTATTTTGTAATTGTTCTTCGCACCCCCCCCCCGAGTACACTTTTGACCTCACACTATGCACTGTTAACACTTGTTCGCACCCTGACCGTGCAAGGAGCCACTTCAAACACAGGGACAGACCACTGTGTGTCGGCACCAGCTATGGGGCCTCAGGTCTGTGATCAAGGCTCTTGGATCAGTACCCACAGCAGAGAGTTAGGAAGAGCCATACTCTATGGTCATTAGGCAAGTTCAGCGAATTGGTAGGAGAACCATCTGACACAACTGCAGTCACTCAGTCGGCATTTTATAAATGGGGAGCCTCTCTCTCCTGCTTCATGACCACACCCGGAGCTGCCATCCCCGGGATATGCCGGCAAGGCGGCTATGGCTGTGGTGACGTGACGTGTCCCCCGGTACTGGCAGCCACCAGCGCCATTCTCTGGTTTCGTATTTGAAATATCACTAATTGTATACACGTATTTTACTATTAGGTTGTAAATATTTTGGGGATAATATCAAAGGTTTTTTCCTTTTTTTCTATATATTTTTTGAGTTTCCAATTCTGTCTCACAATTCCTAACTGTGATTTAAATAGAATGACTTCTCAGTAGATAACATATTTGAGTGAACTAATGTTTGATGCACATAGTTTTACTGAGAATACTCAATTTTTATTTAAAAGTGAATCAGGCTAGAATATTGTGATTCTGCTCAACAACTAGAAAGCAAAAAACCCCTCAAGATCAAACTGAATTCTACTAAAAAGAGGAAGAAATGGAGAATGGATACCAGGTTCAAAGTGGAAAAACCGTACAAATAACAGGGGACAGAACCACACTAGCAAGATAGCTAGCTTTAAGACACTCAGCAAAGGATATTACACAAGACTAAGAGATTAAAAAGCATTGTGAAAAGGAGAAAAACTATGGAAATGAAAACAATACGCCATATTTTATTTTTACTTCTATTGTTCTTTGAGGGTTATGCTTTCCAAGTCCCTTCTTTATGATTTTAAACACAAACATGATGATTTTAGGGTGCTGCAGGTTTGGAACACTTTCTGCTGCTGATGCCTGTCCTTGAGGAACCAGGTGTCTTTCTCAAGGACATACGCGTGTGCTAACTCATGCCATCCTGCCAGTAATCCCATGAGGTGAGGACGACTGGGCTCTCCCCTGGAAGCATGAAGAAATGGGAGCCATAAGTTGTTAAGATGCACCCTGAGTCACACAGCTATGTGTAAGATGCGGATACTCCTGGCTCCTAAGCTCCTCCCCCACTACCAGGGTAGCACATCCATCACCGACAAGGAGTTCCTGATGGCACGGAGCAGAAACCCAGCCCTCTGGCTCACTGGTGGTAACGGTTTACTTAGTAAGTAAATATTTGTTAGATGAATAATTATGTCCTTCCCAAACTTGTCCTTCTGCAAAAAGAATTATATGTGTGTGTTTTTAAGCACTCATTGTGTGCCTGGCACTGTTTTCTGTTTACACAGGTTAAGTCATTTAATCCTCACAACAAGCCTGTGTGTTAAGAATCTTTCATTTAATGGCCAGATGAGACAATGGAGGCCCAGAGAAGTTAAGTGTTTGGGTCATGGTCACACAGCTCCTGTGTTGCAAAGTGAAGATTTGAACTAAGGCAGTCTGATCCCAGAATGTTCTCCTAACTAACTCAATATGTATTGTGTTCTCTAGTTGTTTTTTTTTTTAATTCAATAATATGCCATGGACATCTTTCCCATTCTGTGAAAACAAATCTACATTGCACTTGCTTTAAAGGAACCTCCCAACCAACGGGGGCTGCCTGGGATTCATTAGTTAGCATATGAGGTCCTTGGCTCAAATAGGAGTTTCCAAACAGAAAAGCATATTAGACAGTACAGTTGTTAAGGAGTCTTTCAAGAGAAATGTTTTCGAGCTCAGCATCAGTGCAGCCAATAGAAATCTCTGAGACGATGAAAAGGAAACCACTGGCTCCCAGACTCCTTTTCTACTCCAGCTCTGCTGAACTTAAGGAAGGAGTTAAAGGCCGCATGCCAAGTGTAAAGGAGCTTGTTATTGTGCAAGGCCTGCAGCACAGAACAGTGTAGAAAATCAAATCAGTGAATACATGTAAAAGGACTCTGATGGTGTGTAAGATGGATGAGAGCTGATATAAGACTTCTTAACACATTAAAATCCAGGACATTTGAAGATTTTGATTAAAACATAAAAAGGGGCCCTGGCCTGGTAGCTCAGTTGGTTAGGGCATCAACCAGATATGCCAAGGTGATGGGTTTGGTCCCTGGTCAGGGCACACACACGAAGCAACCAGTGAATGCATAAACAAGTGGAACAACAAACTGATGTTTCTCTTTCTCTCTCTCCCCTTTCCTCTCTCTTAAGTCAATTAATAAAACACTAAATTAAAATGAAATAAAAGGAAAATTATACTCTTTAAATTTGATAAAATTCTCCCAATCTGTTGAAGTAAAATAACGAGAACAGAAACTGTTTGAATCAAAATAAAATAATAATTAAATGTATATTGGGCACAGTCTGTCTAATAAGTGTTAGAACACAACTATCTCTTGCTTTTTAGTTTCCTACAATGAAAATGGAAACTATAGCTCCTGTTGCTATTAATTCTGGCTCTATTAACAACAAAGGGGCTGAACTGGACCACTCCAACCACTGTGCACTCGTTCTGAAATGTGACAGGAACATGCATTAAAAGATTAACTAGTGAAAAGGGTGAAATCAACAACAGTAAAAGATTTATTCAGCCAGAAGACATACAAAAAGTACCTGAAGGAGGGATGTTGAGGTTTGGTGCCCGAATGATTTTCAGAAGGCCCCCTCAGAAGATGCTTCCTGTGGCAACCTCAGCACCGGCTATCACGGGCCTGGCCAGGGCACTTGGTGTGGAGGGTTTTTTGCCAAGAAGACTCGGGGTCTCCATTTCCCCAGCTGCTTCTCAGCCCTCCAAGGGTCAGGAATGGGGGTCATATGCATTTAGAAACCCACAAGTCAAGGCTTGAAGCCAGATACATGGGGTGGCAAACGGTCTATGCTGTGTGGACCTGAGTTAACTGGGCCAATGACTTCACCCGCTGAGGTTGTATTTCTCTTTCCTGGGAAGATATTTATATAATGTGTAAGTCACTGCCTGAGACATGGAGTCTTTATTTGTAATAAATATTATTAATTATGTCTTACTGTTGATAACACACACCAAGCTCTGTAGAATGAATACAGCACAGTGAAGTGGACACAATTTCGATTATTTTTTTAATATTCACTGATTTTAGAGAGAGAGGACACAAAGAGACAGAAACAGCAGTCCACTGCCTCCCACACACACCCCTCCCCAAGAACTGAAGCTGCAAACTTTTGGTGTTCGAGACAATGTCCCGACCAACTGAACCACCCTGCCAGGGCTGCACAGGCCTCTTCAAAGAAATTCTTCTAACAACTCCCCATATTCAAAAGGTTTGAAGTATTTACGATGGCAGCGATCCCATGGGCATGTCACATTAATATTGGAGATGGCACTGCACACGGCACAGTGCTCTTCCTACCACTGAAGTGATGACATATCAGTACAGCAGGACCAGCTTCACAATGCCTATAACCACCCCCACACATAGGGCATGATACGATCGGTACTGTGCACTGTGTTCTGGGGCACTGTAATATGGCACACAACAACTGCTGTGTTTATTACATTAGCTCTGTAAGGTAGCTGTCTGAGGAGATTCGGGCGCAGAGGGGTTGTGTGTGTGCCCCAGAAACACTGGAGGAGTTCCGTGGCAGCGGTGGGAGTGCAGACTGTGTGTCTGAGGCTGAAGCAGGCTCTCCTTTGAGCCTGCACTGCAGGGGCTTCTCTTGCAGTTGGCACTGACCACGGGATTACTGCTGTATTCAGGCAGTTCTAGCTCTCGGATAAATGTAATGGCTTATTGTTTTGTGATAGATGAACCAGGAATCAGGTCATAAGGGAATTAAAGACAAAATAAAGGCAGGCTTTTCCTGAATTCAAATTTCTACGTCTTGATACAAGCATGGTCTTTTTCACTTTATTTCCCTCATTATGCTCAATGTCCTCTGGAGTGAGTCGTTTAAACTGGCTACATTTCTGACACGCTCAGCATATCCCAGGCTAGTACCGACGGCCACGTGTACGATGAATGGCTGCTAGTGACCTGGTGCTGTGAGGTGACCGCATGCTCTACTGCTCTGCATCACTGGCTCGCCTGGTGGAGCCCATCTTCACAAGCCCAGACTGGGAGACTTGTACTCGGCACTGACCCGAGTCCTCTGGGCAGGGGTTGCTCATGAGAAGAGGTAATACTGAGGTCACTGCGTTCCTTCTCCACCTCTAGTCAAGTGGGAGGTGTGGCTGTGGGCTACCACTGATGAAAATTAATGGTTCAGGCAGGCCGGTGAAAGCACTGTTTGATTTCTCCACAAAGACATTGACACTTGCATCACAATGGGGAACTCTACCCAGTCTATTTTTTGTCGCCATTGTCTCCAGAGAAAAACAACCATCTCAACAACAAAAAACATTTTCAGTTATAAAACAGGCTATAGAAAGAAGAGACTTTTTATAAAACTTAGATTTCAATACAGGGGTGGGCAAAAGTAGGCTTATAGTTGTTCGTATGGAAAACACAATAATTAATAAATAATAATACAAGAATAAACTCTGTTTTGCATACTCACAACTGTAAACCTACTTTTGCCCACCCTTGTATATTCCAACCACAGGCAGATACAGACTTTATGGAGAGTGAAGCAACTATAACTTATTGTCTCCTTTTAACAACATGAATACAAAGTTGTGAATATGAAATGCCGTCACTCCTCTGAACTCCAGTAGGTCTGTGTGAGAGGCTTTGAAATTTTACCTTTATTAACTTCACATCAAGCCTACTAATTCCAATAAAAATTGAGATAATCCGGTTATGATTGAGATATTGAAAAATTTGAAAGCTCTGTATAGAACTCAATATGTTCATTCATATATTTAGAGATCGTGAAATTTTCTTCACAAACATCTCAGCAAATATACGCAACAAACATGTAAATGCTGATGCTGTAAGGGAGAAAATTCAACTCACTCAGATGTAATGCATTCCAAGAAGTTAGGTTTCTGAAAATGTAATTAGCTTCTGAAATTGTTTGAGAACCCGTGAGCCCCCAAGGTATGCTACCAAATGATCACATTACAAACAGTGCGAAATAATTTTAAGAGTAAGAGTGAATTCACTCTTCTGGCAAGTTGGTGTCAATATGGAGACCATCTGTAAACACAGGGAGACATCAAGGAATTGAGTCACAGAAGCAGTCCTTCTATGAGGACAAAGGGACAAATCTGGACATGTGTTCATCACTTTGGGAGAATTCCGTTTTTCTGAGAATGATAAAGATTGACAATGAGGAGGTCACTGTGATAAATTGATATGTCAAAGGAACGCTCATGGGAAGATTTTCTCCACATACTGGGCATCGCGCTGGCCACCTAGAGGCCCACGGATGCTCACTGGGACCCAGCTGGAGCACAGTCAGCATATGTATGGCTAACGGTTCTACATTCAACAGCAGGCAGGTGTCCAGTGTGGTTCTTGAAGGAATTTATGTTCAGCCAATTTAAAATTCTTAGAAATCTGAAATGCTAATGGCATTTCCCCATGATATTAGATTTGCAACTATTGTAAGCATAAGCAGACATGTGGAAATTGATGAAACTACCTACAGTTGTACAATTTATTTAAAGAAAACCTGTGAGCAGATGTTATGCTATTCACGGTCACTGAAGATAGAAGACATCAGAAGGATTAAGTATAAACTGATTCTAGGAAATATTTAAATAAGATATGATAATTGGACAAAAGAGCTGGCCCCGATCACTTGTTTCCATGGGAACAGCTATTTTTCTTCCTAGTGGTATTTCAAATTAGGATACTACATATCCATCCCGGGTGGGCACCTGAAACACCACTGGGATTTTGCATGACTCCCTTGCCTCGGTGCTACTCTTCTGTTGCCACCTATGGCTCAAGATCCATTTTGCACTGCCTACAATGGCGACCCAAGGCGTCTCTTTCTCCTTTCACCTTGGCTCAAAAAGTAGAGATGAGATTCAAGGCTGAGACTCTGCCTCAACAAGCTTCAGAACCCATTCCTGTCTTCCTTGCTTTCTCAAAATGATCACCATCACGTGACTGATGCTGGCTTGAAATATCAAAGCACACTTAACAAGAAATCAGGGGAGCAGCTTAGGTAGAACTAAATATTGTAACAGGACTCTGTTGATCACTTAGAAAGAGCTTTGAGAGCATCTTAATTATATCCCCTCAATAATCAACTGAGTGACCTGAGAAGTTAGTTTCCATTTATCAGATGAGAGAGGAAGAGATGCCTATGAACAATTTTAATCCTGTGCACTTGGATCAGTTAGCTATTTAGCTTAGAGTCACCTTCCACTTTATCAGAATGAAAGCCACCTCTTCCCTCTGTGGCCTTTAAGTGAAAAAACACAGCAGGTGTTGCCTTGACAGAAGGTTCATGAGAAGCATGGAGCAGATGTACCCTCTACTTGATTAAAGCACAGTGGGCTTGCTGGAGTCCAGCATAGGTCACTGTTGGTACCAAAGCTCTCACCAAATAAACTTATTTGCTGCTAAAAATTAGCACCAAAACATTTCCTGATATTTCTCTCAGGGTGGAATAAATGATTCCAAATGGATGCAAACCAGCTAATCAACTTAGTCCACTCAGGCATTTCCTAGACCAATGTTTCTGAAAGTGTGGTGCCTGGACCAGCACCATCGGCATCACCTGGGTACACGTTAGCCATGCATTGTGCTGACCCCACTCCAGATCTCCTAGATAAAAAATTCTGGAGGTGGGGCCCAGCAATCTGGGTCATGACAAGCTTTCCAGGTAAATCTAACACATGCGAAAACTGGAGAACCAATGATTGGCATGTGTCTTCGATGTCAACCGCTTGCAGAATCAAGACACACATAAATACTGGATATCAAGGGGGTAGTTCAGGGATATCAAATATTGCCCATTTCCTCCAAGTTTCCTGACTGTTGTTACAATTTCTCCAAGGATCTCTAAAATTCTGTTCAAGCATTCTTCCTGGTCACCTTCCCACCCCCAACTTTTGTCAATCAGATTCTTAACAGCCAGCTAGGTTAGCACTTTGACAGTGAGAGCAAATGAAGACCAGAGGCATGGTTCATATCTTACATCTGAACATCTGTGGGAGAAAGCTGAGCATAGCCCATTTGTGTTCCACCAGCCACTCAGCCAGAATACGCTCTGCATTTTTCTACCATGAAAATTAACAAAGAGAAACTTTACTAAAATGGGGTTGGAAGGTCAGAAGGTAGTGCTCATGCAGTGACAATAGAGGTCAACTGCAGAAAGCACTGTCAGTTCCAGACCCCAACAGATGAAGCTTCCACAGAAAAGAAGCATTAGTCACAGGCCCCAAGAGAAAAGATGTACATGAATCTCCTTTGGGAAGGCAACTGCCAAGCAGCTCAGCCGACAGGAAACAGCCCCCTCCTGGACTTTTCCCCACTCTTCCAATGGACTTTGTTTTGGTTCTAAACAAACCTGCCAACCTACTCCTTTTCCTCCATAAAATAAGGGTGCTCTCCTTTGTGGGACTTGCCTATGCCTTTTCTATTTGTAATTCTCCGCTATTCCAGATAGCAGAGAATTTGTAATTCTTGTCCAGATTTGTAATTCTCTGCTATTCCCTAGTCCACTTTTGCATAAACTAACTTACTGTTTTATTCTAGATCCATGTTATTTTAAGGTGTGATGGATATTGAACACATTTCAAGGCATGTTTTCTTTCCACTCAAGGAGTTATGATATACTTGAAGTAAATGAAGCAACTGAGAGCCTCAAAATTATAAATAGGCTTCCATTCTGTTTTTTCTTCATAAGCCTAGTAACCTGATGGCCCGGGGGACCTTTGGTAAAGACCCATGGAGTGACTTCCCAGGAAGATCAATATTTGAAACTGAGTGGTAAGCACCATTCAATTGGTGGATTTCATTAACACGCACAGGCACACACAGTGAAGCTAGAGTAACTGAGAGAAAAAAGGAAGTTTAAGATGCCCATGCTGAGCTATTTTTCTTGCCCCTCACCACCCATTCACACAAGAGAGATGAACCAGATCAGTCTCAAAAAGCTTCATTAATGAATCTAAGAACACTTACTCAATCGTCATGTATCAATGTGTTGGTTTCATGGGGCTGCCATAAAAACCGCCCACAATTTGGATGGCTTGAAACAAGAGAAATGTGTTTTCTCTCATTTCTAATAGTTAGATATCCAAAGTCAAGGTGTCAGCAGGGTTGTGCTCCCTCCAGAGGCTACAGGAGTGACCCCTTCCTGCTTCCTCCAGCTTCCGGTGGTCCAGGCAGGCACTCCTTGGCTTGTGGCTGCATTGCTCTAATCACTGCCTCCACTGCTTCCATGGTCACATTGCTTCTCCTCTCCAGTCTTTTTTAAAAAAAAAATTTATTTATTTACTTTAGAGAGAGGAGAAAGGAGGGAGGAAGAGAGGGAGAGAAACATCCATGTGTGGTTGCCTCTTATGTAGCCCCCACTGGGGATTTGGCCTGCAACCCAGGCATGTGCCATGACTGGGAATTGAACCAGCGACCTTCTGGTTTGCAGCCTGTGTTCAATCCACTGAGCTACACCAGCCAGGGCTCCTCTCCAGTCTTTGCTATGTGTGCCTCTTAAAGGACACTTGTCATTGGATTTAGAACTCACATGGATAATCCAGGATGATCACCTCATTGCAAGCAGTTAACTTGATGACAGCAGCCAAGACCCTTTTGCTAAATAAGGTAATGTTCACAATTTGGGAGCTTAAGATATGCCTGTATCCTTTGGGGCTATGGTTAAGATAGCATAAAACAGACACCTTTATCCCGCCTCCTGAGGACAGAACTTTTGTTGTGAATGTTTGTAGAGGGCCTTCCCTTTTTATATGCTAAATATATTTACTTTGGCACTCTAACACTTTGCCATTGTGTTTTTAATTTGTGTTAGAAAAAAATTAAGAGAGAAGCATTTTCAATAATACTGAAAAAAAGTCCAAAAGTTTAGAGGTGTGATAAATATGGTTACAGACACTGGAAATGAATGTCAGAATAGCAGATGTGGTAGGTAAGAGACATTTCACTACCAGTTCCTTGTCACACATCTGTATTTCTTTTACTTATTCATATGTTCAACAAATAAGACCTGAGTATTTACATATCTGTTAAAAGGAATGGGTGAACACAAACCCAGAGTGAGACTGTGGGTTCAAACCCACATACTAATTTTGTGCCTTTGGGCGAATTTTCTGTGTCTCAGTTTTGTTCTCTGTAAAACATGGAGTAATGAGTACTTAAATGTGGGATTACAGAGAGAATTAAGGTAATTAATAAAGCACTTAGGATGCTGGGCACAGGGGGAATAGGCTGTGTCTACTAATTAATAAAATAAATGTGCAGGTTCTATGCTATCTTTTGGGATGTGTAAGACAAAGGAGGGGTTACATTCTAGATGGAAAGAGACTTCTTCAAAAAACCAATGCACACAATTGTGGTGCCTCAAAGGAAATGAACAAAGGCCCTGAGTTGTAGTTTAAAGGTGTGTGACCTGGGGGAGGAGGGATGGTGTTTTAAATGACATGGGGAAGGGTCTGCTTCCCAGGGAGGTGACTTTTCATCTGGTGACAAAGACATAAAAGTGAATCCATGCAAAAAGTGGGTGGAGGAACATTATAGGCCTTAAGGTGGTACTTATTGAGAAAACAAGTTGTTTTATATCTCACCATGATGAGTCAAAGGCAGGGGAGGCACTTATTCTATTGAGTAGCAGGTTAAGTGTTGTCCTTTGTGTGTTTCAACAGAACCTAGATTTCAGGGGCTGGAAACAGGTGAGCACTTCTCCAGAGTCACAGAAAAAACATCCCATGACGAGGAAAATACTTGAATGTGTATTTTATAAGGGACTAAGGCAAGCTGATCCTCAAATAAACCTGAAGAGACTCCTTTCTATGCAAAAAGTGGCTTCAGACATGTGGAGTCTCCCAGAAGAGAAATCACACCCATTTTAATTCACAGTAGGTTCTTTGACACTCATACGTGGGCACAGCCCATGCGGGCTACAGATCCTGCGTCCTAGTGGCTCATGGTTTGTAGTGGACACCCTCACATGATGTTTTAAAGACAGGTGCATTTCAGGTGATTGGTCGGCACAGATCAGATTCTCCTTCAAATTGTTCTTATTCTCCCCGTGCCCACTAGCCATTAGGCCAGTTTCATTTTTTCTTAACATACGTAAATATACCTGAAAGACCTTTGGCAAGTTACTGCACATCTGCACCTCATTTTCTGATGCTGTAAAATGGAAATGATAATTGCATCTCCTTCCTTGGGCTTTGAACAGTCTCAGGCACATAGCAAGAACTGAAAAGTGTTAAACGATTATAGTTATCATGACTATCACCAGGAAACCTCTGAATTTAAAACAAAGTAAAATCACACAAAACAAACAACAATCGCAGTGGCTGGAGCAGTTCCGCCCTAATTAGCAGATGATTTAGGGCACAGGTGGCAAACTCCCTTGTTTTATCCCGCCTGGCACCTTGTTTCTACCCTGCAGCAGCACTGAGCTCTCGCTTAACTGTTAAGGAGTAGTTACATGTATACAGTCCTAAAGTTACATTCGGCCCTTCGAAGGCAACTGTGAGGCTGATGTGGCCCCAGCCTCAAGAAATGAGTTTGACACCCCTGATTTAGGGTAAGGAGTTTTTCCCTGTGTACTTCAGTTTCCTCATGGGGGTAAAAGAGGACAATTAAGGATGAGTGGTTTGCAGCTGTAATTGTGTAGAGCTCTGTATTTCTAAACTGTTCTGTGTTTCTTTGGGTCCAGGACCTTGATACTGGCCCAACAGTTTTTGCCTTGCAGGGAAAAAAATCATAAGAAGATTTTCTTCTATTGGCGAAACTGGAGGCCAAACAAACTTACTTGACAGAGTTCTCCAAAGGACTGAAGAAGCAGATGGTTCAGTGTGAGTTTCAAGTCAATGGTTTGGAAAACAACAGCAGAAAAATTAAGGTAAAACTTGGAGATGTGAATTTTTCTGTTTGAGGGTGTAAGAAGCTTTGGGGGAAATGTGGTTAAAGGCAGGGTAGGGCAACTGACAATTAATTACACGAATGGTAACCTTGGGTGCATGTCTGGGGGAAGCCCCAACCGATGTGCACTTTTGTGTTGTTTCCTTCTTTCCTTCCTTTCTTTCCCTCTTCTTTCTTCCTTCTTTTCTTCCTTCCTTTCCCCTTCCCTCCCTTCTGTATTTTCCCAAATGTATCTTCTCCTCTCTTCCACTCCCGTGTTAGGCCAGTTGCAGGCGGCTTTAGCAACCAGCGCTAATGCCCTCTGGTTCAGGGTTCCTATGTTTATCGCCTGCCCGCTGCTTTCATAAATAAATACCTTAGTATTTATCCTGCAGTCGTTAACTAGTCTGCAGTCGAAAACCAGGACTGCTGCCGTTTCCTCTTCTAAACTCATATGACTATCACACAAATGAATAGCAGCAAGGAGATGTTTGAAGATATCCAATGTATGTTCATGACCTGCAGAAACAGAGGTAACTCCCACTACCCCTAGTGCTGCCCTTCTGACTGGGGAAGGAGAGCATTTTCTTGAAGCAGAACGACCAGGCATCCGTGTGTGAGCCTGGAGATGTGCATGCTTGATTGGCTTAGTTTCCTTCAGACCAGCAAGTGCTCTGTGGAGGGGCCAGAGGGCCACGGCAGGTGGAGACATTCTCTGTCCCTCCCGGCCTCCTCCCCGCTTGGTCCTGCTCGGGCACTGCTGCCCAGGCCCTGCCAGACCTGCTCCTGTGCTCTGGAGCCCAATTTTCAGCTCTGTGAGTCATGGCTTCCTTCCCAGTGGAATTTTCAGAATGAACAAAGAAATCCTGGCAGATTTGTGGATGTCTAAGTGATCACAAGCAACTCAAAGTTGGTTTTTGTGATAAAACCTGCCAAGGACAATCCTCTTTGAATGACCTACAGAGGCTGCTGGGCCTGGACATTTACATCAGCACTTGTCACCGTGGCCCCACGGCACCAGCATCGCACCGTCTGGGAGCCTGTTAAGGATGCACATTCTCAGACGACCCCTCCCAGCCTGCCCCAGACCTCTGACTCAGACACTTCAGTGGCACAGCTGGCAACCACTGGCCTTGGACCAGCCCTCCTGAGAACTGTGATGCACCTTCAATGTTAGGACCCCCTGTGTCAAAGCAGTGTGCATTCCTTGTCTCTGCTGCATTCCGGCACCCACCCCAATCCTGGCCTGGAAAGTCCTGCCGACCACCCGTGGTCACCTGGTAGAGCCCAGGAAGATGCTGCGGGAGGGACCCCCTCTCCTCGGGCTGGGTTTGATGTCCTCCCGGGCGGTCACAAGTCCCCAGCACACCCGCTCACAGGTGGTGACACAACCAGCTGCACTCACACCGCCCTCTCCCTGACTGCCCACCCCCCGGGGCCCTGGGGCACAGCGGATGGTAACCTGGGTGCATGTCTGGGGGAAGCTTCCCCGGGGAAGCCCTGGGGCCCTGGGGAGGGCCTGGTTGTGAACACCCGCCATGCCCCGGGTCCAACAAACTGCCTGGCAGAGGAAGCGATGCATGGAGGTGGGGTGTGGGGAGAAAGAAGATGGAGAGGTTTTAATTTTAAAATCTAATGACTTAAAAATACTAAGAAGTTAGCCCTGGCTGGTGTAGCTCCTTGGATTGAGCACAGGCCTGGGAACCAAAAGATCGAGGTTCCATTCCCCCAGGGCACATGCCTGGGTTGCAGGCCAGTTCCCAGCAGGGGATGCACCAAAAGCAACCATGCATTGAAATCTCTCCTTCTCTCCTTCCCTTCCCTTCTCAAGACAAATAAATACAATTTAAAAAATACTAAGAAGTTAGTCATCACATAACATTTTCTATGCAAAAATGTCTGGATTTTTTTCCCTTGTTGGCAGAAGCACAGAACAGTTATTTGACCCTTGGGTTTGAATTCTATCACAAAACTGTACAGGCTCTTTAGCTGTGAAATGGAGATGACATTTTTGCAGCAGTTTTGAAAGTTAGAAATAATGTATCCAGTAAATAATAAGCACCAAGTTAATGGCAACTGTTGTTATTATTTGGCATCTAGAATTTATTTACTATATAGTGGAAAGCAATTTATTTGATTCTTTTTTTTTTAAAAATAGGGCTGTGGTAGTCCTAAAACCCCCAATTTCCCACAGGATTTTAAGGAAAGTGCCTTTATATTTAGAAATAAAAATCCTTTCATTAGTCTCTGAAAGAATGATTATGTGGGACCTGTAACTGGAATATAAATGACATGTCTGTGCCCTTGTACATTCAAATTGCAAAGGTGACGGCAGTGTGTGTGTTTCTGAGAGAGCGTAAGGAAAAGGGGGCAGTTCTAACACGACTTTGCTTCGTTTTCTGTAAGACCCTTTTATGGAAGATATCAGCTGTGACTTGTGGGAGGTGGAAACAAAGTAACAATTCTACCTCTTCCTGAGAGTTGTTGATAATCAAATGACTTCTTGCAAATGTGCTTGGCTTGAGAAAAGCTTTAGTGACCCTGCAAGCTACTCTAAGAAATGTCGGGATCATAAAATGAGTACTGTCCCAGCAAGAATGTGTATTTGGGATCATCAGTGAGCCAGTGGAGGCTGGTCTCCTGCAGAGCCAGACATTCAGGTACGGATGTCATCGTCTGCTCACCATTCGTATTGACACGTAGAGAGTGTGGCCCACACAGAATACTGGCACCCAACCAGTCAAATCACACAGTCCTGCTCAAGACTGAGTGGCTTTTCAGGTCCCAGTTAGGACCCCGCATAAGCCAAACCTTTTCTGGGCCTAGGGGTTCCTGTAAGAACTCAATTCCATTTCACCAGTTCCCCCCATTTCCCCCAGTCCCTCCAGCTGCCCTCTGAGGCCGATAACACAAGGAGCGTGAGAAGCAGTATTTCAACACTAAGTGCACGCCGGTATTTCAACAGTGAGAAACTAGATCCGCGTGAAGAATGCCAGGCTCCTTACCACTGTGTGTAACTAAGTTCTGCAACCAGACTCCTTAAAATGAAGCTGGTTATGTAAATTATTCCTCTCCAACGGGCTGATACTCCTACTGTCTGAGGGGAGCTGACCCTAGACCTTCCTGGTCTCGCCACCCTTCTGTTTTTTTTGTTTTTATTTTTCTAATTTTTATTTTATTTTAATTTTTTAATTGATTGCTGTTACAGTTGTTCTATTCCCCCCTTCATTCCCCTCCACCCTACCCCCCATCCCCACCATTACCCCCCCTTTAGTTTATGACCATGTGTCTCAAATTCTTTAGATTCTATATTTCCCATGCTATTCTTGCCCCCCCATCTATTTTCTATCTACTGTCTATGCTACTTATTTTCTGTACCTTCTCCCCCCTTCTCCTCCTCCCACTCCCCTGTTGCTAACCCTCCTTGAGATCTTCATTTCTATGTTTCCACTCCTGATCTAGCTGTCCTTTTAGTTTGCTTTTGTTTTAGGAGTGGTTGTTAATAACTGTGAGTTTGTTGTCCTTTCACTGTTCATGTTTCTTTAACTTCTTTTTCTTAGATAAGTCCCTTTAACATTTCATATAATAAGGGCTTGGTGATGATGAACTCCTTGAATTTGATCTTATCTGAGAAGCACTTTATCTGTCCATCCATTCTAAATGAAAGTTTTGCTGGATCGAGCAATCTTGGTTGTAGGTCTTTGGATTTCATGACTTGGAATACCTCTTTCCAGCTCCTTCTTGCCTGTAAGGTCTCTTTTGAGAAATCCGCTGACAGTCTGATGGGGACTCCTTTGTAGGTGACTGTCCCCTTATCTCTTGCTGCTTCTAGGATTCTCTCCTTCATTTCAATCTTGGCTAATGTAATCATGATGTGCCTTGGTGTGTTCCTTCTTGGGTCCAACTTCTTTGGTACTCTCTGAGCTTCCTGGATTTCCTGGAAGTCTATTTCCTTTGCCAGATTGGGGAAATTCTCCTTTATTATTTGTTCAAATAAGTTTTCCACTGGTGGCTGTGCCTTTCCCCCTTCTGGTACCCCTATAATTCGGATGTTGGAGCATTTAAAGATGTCCTGGAGGTTCCTAAGACTCTCCTCATTTCTTTGAATTCTTGCTTCTTCACTCTTTTCTGTTTGGTCATTATTTGCTTTCTTCTGGTCCACTCCATTGATTTGAGTCCCAGTTTCCTTTTCATCGCTATTGGTTTCCTGTGCAATTCCATTCATTTCAATTAGTTTTGCCTTCATATATTTGTCTAATTTGTGGCTATAATCAACCAGTTCTATGAGGATCCTGATGACCAGTGTTTTAAACTGTGCGTCTGAGAGTTTTGCTATTTCTTCATCGCTTAGATTTATAGGCTCTGGGGCTTTGAGATCTTCTTGAGATTTTTTGTCTGTTAGCGCCCTTTAAGTGTGAGGAACGGAGCCTTGGACTCCCAGGTGGCTGGGTTGTGACGCTGTATGTGGGAGCGTGGTCAGAGCGGGGAAATGGCGACCCCCTCTGCTGTTTCTCGCAGCTGGGTGAGGAGCAGAGACTTAGGTGGTTCACCAGGGCAGGGCCACTCAGAGTTGCTGGGTTATGAGGCTGTATGTGGAGGTGGGGTCAGAGCAGGGAAATGGCGTCACCCTCCCTGCCGCTTGCCGCGGGGACCCGCTGGGTCCCCGTCCAATCGCCCACTCCCTCGCTTGTCTATTCACGTACAAATGCGCGACCACAGGCAACCTGCAGCTCTGCTCCCTCGCTGTTTCCCGGTGGTCACTGGCTTGGTCGCTCGCTAGGTCTCTCACTAGGTGCCACCCTGCACCTGGATTCCGCTCTCTTGAGTTCATCTGGCCGAGTTTTTCTGAGCTACCCTGCTCTGTCACCTGCTGGGTTCACCCCTTTCGGGTCAGGCTGAAGAATTGGTTGTTAACAGGATTCCGAAGAGTTCAATATTCTGTGTTCTGGCTGTGTTTTCTGTTGCTAGTATTTACTTGTCTGTAAACTAGGTTGTGTGAGAAGGCATGGCACAGCCACCTATGCCTCTATCTTGGCGGAAGTCTCACCACCCTTCTGTTTTGAATACTACACAAAAGTGGACTTGCTCAGCATATTACCACAGGGTGGCATGGAAATTGTTTTTTTGATGCCTCCTGTCTGTACAGTTTAGAGGTTAAGATGTGTTTTAGCATTGGGGACGTTTATGAAGTTCTGCAACACTGTATAAAACTCAGTCCAACGGAGGGTGGAGTTTGGGGAGGAGGTGCGGTCTTGTTAAGTGCTCATATTTGGGAATGAAGGAAGAGAGTTCCTGTCTTAATTCACTTGATATTGTCTTAGAAGAAACAGAAGAAATCATGAAGAAAAACATTATACACAAAAGTAATAACTTTTAGTTAATTTTGACCAGTTGCTATTCATTTACCGCAACATGCCAAATCAGTCACCAAGAGAGAAGGCCCACTGTCCAAGGCAAAATAAACATAAAAACGACAGTGGCCACATAAAATTGTCTTAAGATACAGACCTTTACATCATTTTTGTCAACAAAAGACAGAGTTCATTTAGGTTGGGGGTTGTTGACTGTGTGCCACAGCCGGCAGGCTGCACTGTTCTATGAGGCCTGAGAGGTAAGCATGTGTTTTTCATTGTTAAGTGGTTCAGAATAAAATTTTTAAAAAATCCCATTTTGTAATGTATGGGAAGTGCATGGAGTTCAACCTTCCATGTCTACAAATCGTCCATGACAGCACGGAAAGGCCCGTCTGATTTTGCGCTGTCTGCGGTTGCTCTCACAGTGCAATGGACTTCAGTGGCTGCAGCCAAGACCACGGCAGCAAACCTGCCATGTCTCTGCTCTGGTCCTTACAGAAACAGGCTTGCCTTCTTTGTTACACCCATCTTCTCTCCGGTCTTATTCATCCTGAATGGCAGAAACTGTGTCTGCCTTATCACTGCTGTTCACCGAGCCCATGACACACGTTGGTACATTGGTGAGATTCAAATATCTTTGTCAAATAATTGGACCATGGAAACCCATTCTTTGTGCACTTTGCCAGTCTGATGTCAGACAGATACAAAGATACACAATACACCTCCCCTGTCATTAGGTTTAAAATTAACTGGAGACATTGAACACATACATATGTGTATGTTCTAAATGGACATTCACACAGTTGACTCTTGAACAATGTGAAGGTTAGCGGTGTCCATGTACATAACTTTTGACTCCCCCCAAACTTAACCAGTAATAGCCTATTCTTGACCACAAGCCTTACAAGTAACATGAACAGTCCATTATCATATTTTTTGTTATACTGTATCCTTACAGTAAAGTAAGATAGAGAAAAAAATGTTTTTCATAAAATCACAAAGAGAAGAAAATACACTTTTAGTATTAAGCTACATGATGGAAACTTGTACCCAGTAAAGTCAAACTGAGTTCAAATTGTCAGAGTTCAAAACCAGACCCACACATTATAATGTGCTGATACCTTTAGCAAGTCACTTGTCCTCCTGAGTCTCTGTTTCCTCATCTATAAAATGGGCACAATGCCTACCTCTTTGGGTTTTTGTGAGGATATAGTATAGTGGCAATGTATGTAAAATTCCTAGCCTGGATGGGCACACGAGACGTGGCATAGATGGCAGTCCTCATGGTGAAGGGTTCGTGAGCAGCAAGGACAGGAGCCTGTAAAGAACCAGTTCCTGGATCCCAGAGGACAGGCTCAGGTGGAGGAAGGTGAAGCCAGGCAGCAGCACCACGGGGCCAGGTTCAGGGGAATGTGAGGAAGACGGGGGGGGTGGACAGCACAACGGTGGGGCCCCTTTCCAGAGTTTTGACCCGGAAAGTAATAAAATGATACAAACAGAAACAGCCAGCCCCTTCTGGTTCCTGGGAATTCCTACTCTAGGGAATGATAATGGGGTCACTGATTCCAATAAGCCCCAACATGTGAACACAGGAGAATAAAAGTGTGTGTCAGTAGAGAGCTGTAGAGCCTTTCTCACAGGAAGCGAGAGGTGGAGTTGATGTTGAGGACGTTTCCCTCCACACACACACACGTCCCCAGGGTGGCTTTGAGCATCTCCACACTTCTGGCCTCCTGATGGTACTGATGGTCCAGCCGTGACCTGAACACTATTTGGGGATCCCATGAAGCATTTGCTTCCCTGTACTGGGGTAATTTAAAAGTACTTTCTGTAAACAACAGCTTCTTGGTCCTAGAATCTTCATGCAATTCAGGAAGAAAAATAGGAACTTCAGGGTTCTTTTGCAAATCTTTCAAGCTGATCAAGAGAAAACTTAGACTATAATGCTATTTTGTACAGGTGGCTTTGTGCTCTCTGAGGTGGTCACAGCTTGCTGATTTCTGAGGTCTATTCATGACATCTATCACAGCATGGATATGACTTGAAAAAACATACCCACAATGACAAAATCACCCCACAGTCTAGTCTGACTGCAGGCGGAAGAATGGTATTCTGATTTTCATACTTCCTGCTGACATTTGGACATATTACAAGTATGATGTTTACCATATTTTTGTTTTTCTTTATAAAAGTAGCTTGCTGTTGCCTCAGGTTTGAAGAGATCTGCCTGAGGAGAGTCTCAGTTGTGGGTTACTGGGCTCCGTGGCTCAGGGTGAGTCCTTTTGCACACTGCCCCCAGTGGAGCTGGTTTGGGAGCAGGTACCTCTTGCACTTTGGAGGAGACTCCTGCAGCCACTGCTCTGCCCTGCCTGGCCCTGCTGGGTGCCTGCTGGGTGCCTGCTGCTGTGAGCAGTCACAGAATCCTGTCACATCAGGCCAGAGTCACCAGCTCACCACTTCATTGTGCAGACACGCAGACTGAGGCCTTGGAGTTTCACTCGAAAGCTGAAAATTGGCAACACGACAAAGGTTGGGGTCTTCTGACTCACAGAAAATTTGTATTTTGATCACACTCTGCTGCCACATTTCTAAATACTGAAGTCTCCTGTTGACTTAGTGTTCAAGGTCATAGTGGGGGCCACCCTGGCTTCCTCTGTAGAATAAACACCAGAGTTTCCCAAAGTGACCAGAGGCCAGGGTGCTGGTTCACCTAATTGTTTTTTTTTGTTTGTTTCTATTTTCAGGATACAACCAATGCAATTATTCAAAATAGTTGACAAGTAGAGATGCTGCATAAATACGGGCATATGTGTGGCCCGAGACCATTTTTCATTCTTGGGCCCAGTTACAATTTTCAGCGCCACACTCACACTGGCAATATTTGGGAACGCTGTCTTAGCATGCTTACATAAAGTCTAAAGCAGTAAGAATCAAGGGTCTAGAACCCTTTGCAGCTCGGAGGAAGCTCACAGAACTACAGGCATCTTACACAAAATATGACAATAGGGGTATGTTACAAGTACAAACCCAAACAGAGCTTTGGAAGAAGAAACTGAATGCTGCCCTGGCTGGCACAGCTCAGTGTTGAATGCTGGCCTGGGAATCACAGGGTCGCCAGTTCGATTCCCAGTCTAGGGCACCTGCCTGGGTTGCAGGCCAGGTCCCCGGTGGGGGACACTGGAGAGGCAACCATACACTGATGTTTCTCTCTCTCTCTCTTTCTCTCTCCCTTCCCTTCTCTAAAATCTTTAAAAAGGAAAGAAAAGAAACCCATAGCATGTATTCCAATTCAGGTTCACCACAATCTGTCTTTCCATCCACATGGGTATAAAGCATAGAAAACCACGTGGCAGCCCCATGCTGAGTCTGTAGTGCGCCCAGGCATCCTTCAGTCTTCCAGCCGCAGACATCTTCACACGTAACTATGTTTCAACAAATATCATTATAATACTGACTTTCCGCTCTTCTTGATCACATTCTCTCACTAGCAAGTCTGCAATGATTCCACAACCTAACTCCGAAGACCCCATTCGGAGCACACCTCAAAGCCAGGGCACTGCGGGGCTGGGTCAGACGTGGGACCTGAGGCCAGCGCCCAGCACATTCGCCATGAATCTGGAGAATCCTGAAGACAAAGCACAAGGTCACCTGCGGTTTGCGGGCATTTGTATCCAGGCTCACTCGACATGAGACTAGCTTTCAAGAACGACTCGGGAGGAAAATGGTGACCGCCACTGGAGTCAGAAGGAGGACAGACCCACGCAGCACCTGTGCTCGCTCACCCCCCCGCCCCTCCCCCCCCACGCACCAGTGGGCAGGCTCGGAGAGCAGGGGTGCTTTAGACAGATTTTCATGTTAGGGAAGGTGGCTAATGATGGTGACAGCGATTCTAGAAGCGTAACTGCACAGTGAATGCCCAGCACAGAGTGTGTAGAAGGAGATTTTTCCTTCCCTGAATACCAGCTAAAACTTGGGGAAGGGACATCTCGAGAACAAACAACAAAACCAGATGGCGGAACTCTGGAACTGCTCATCTCTGAGGCTGAGCCATCTCGTCAGCTGGTCTGTTTTATGTTTGAATTGTCCATCTGCCTAGTGCTCCCAGGAAGGGGTGGTGTCACACGTCTGGCAGGTTGCTGACACTCAGCAAACAGTATTAATCCTTATCATATGACTTACATGAAAGCCTGCACAGGAGACTAACAGACAAGGCTTCATCTGTTCTACCTTCCTGGAGATGGTGATTCTACTTTTTGGAGGACTTGTTAGAGAAGTGTGCCATTGAGTGGATGGCCCCTTGGCTCTTTACTCTTGGCTTCTCTTAATGTCCCTAGGCATAGGCATGTGACCATTTGGAGAGGTGACTTCTAGGTCTATTTCCTTCTGTCAGCATGGTGTACAAATGCCTCTTCTCTCCTTGTTTAGAAAATAAACTCCTTGTGTGCAAAACTGCCATTTGCACGTTTAGAACCTCGCAGGAGCACCTCTAGAAGGTTCCTTAATCCCATTTAGCTTGAGTACCAAGGACCAACTAATGAATAAACTAAACTAAACTAAACCCAAACTAAAAGGACACATGACAATAGAAACGATGAGCCCAAGATGACCTGTTCTGAATAGAAGGTAATGGACCTGAAACTCGGGAGACCTGGCACCCATCTCTCTGGGGCCGAGACTTGGCCAGTGTGCAGTCAATGTGAGGCTTCCCTGGAGGGTCGGGAGGATGACAGCAGGGACAGTGGCTGTCTCCGGGCTCCAGTGAGCATGGCTGCAGACACAAAAGCAGTGTAAGAACACCCTGCTTTTCTCCGGGGGTGCTCTTAGGTTCTTTCACCATGAAAGTCATATCCACATGTGCGACGTTAAGAAACACTCAGGAAATACCCTATTCCTATTTCTTGTTACATTCTATTTATTCCAGTCCAAGTCAGTTTTCAAAAACCATGGAAGACTATCACAGACATACCCACTGATTCTGCACATACAAGCTCTGCTATCCTTGGCACAGTCTTTATTTAAAAACAATCCTTTCCCATGCTGGTGTGTGGCAAGAGGCACTATGTTGTCTTTATTCGTTTTATTACTCCATTTTCATACGAGCAATGACCCTCCACATCATAGGAACCTGGTGCCCATTTTGATTTCAGCTCTGGATAACAGAAGATTTCTGTGCAAACTCCCTTGCTCTGAGCTTGGCAGGGAGGAGCCTGCGCCTCAAACCAGGCCCCACACGCGCTGTGTGACCTTTGTCAAAGCAGTTTTCATGAATAATTAACCATTTTCCTATGCAAAATGGGGGTGGCAATATCTTTTTTGCATGATTATTGGGATCCAATAGCATGATATATGCAAAACCCCATGTAGAAGTTTATTAATCCAAGGCAATTAATGGTAAATGGCACTTACTATTTTAATACTTTTATAAAAGTAGGGCTAAAATCTATTTACCTCATTCAGCCAGCTAAGTGAACTCCCTTGCACACAATAATTAATAATATTTGTTGAATGAATGAAGGTCATGCTGCATTATCATTTATTTCTTCTCACATACTCTCATATTTATCACCTAATTTAATGGCAAATGTAAAGAAGTTAACCTAATATTTCCTGGCTTAATGTGCTGTTGCATTTCTTTCTCCTGGAGCTTTGCCTTGCTGTCCACATCCACAGCCACAGTCCGAGTGTTCCGAGGCATTTAAAGCACAGTTTAATGTTAAAAGCATGGACTCTCTAGCCAGAGTTTGGTGAGTCCTGGCTTTCCCTCTTCCTGGCTGTGACTTCTGGAAGGCTCTTTTAATCACCTCAGCCTACTTCAGGCTCCATTTTTCTCATATATAATATGGGGACAATAGTAGAAGCCCCCTTGAGGGGTTGTTGCCAGATTAAATCCGGCCCCTCCTGGAACATGCTCACAGTGTCTGGTGCATGGGAAGCACCCCAGGCCACCTGCCTGTGTCCTGCCTCCTCTCTGCTCCAGGCGCTGCAGTAAGCATGATGCTTCAGGGTGGACACAGCATGAGTTTCTGTGCCCAGGGAACTGACTCACAGTGCCTTTTCCTTTATTCTTCCTGTGGGGGACAGGTTAAGCTTTAATAGAACAATCTTAATCATGCCACGTCTCTAAAGAAAGCCTCTACTGCTTTCCCATTGTCTGACAAGTAAAATGCAGCCCCTTCAAGCCCGATGCTAAGTGCCTCATGCAACACAGCCCTGATAGTTTTGCCTTGGATTCTTGCTCTGCTCCCTTTGGTCAAGCTTGAGTTTCCTGCCTTGGCACAGCCTCCCTCCCCAGGGAAGGCCCACACTGCTCCTCAGAGCCTCTCCCCACCTTCTAGGTGATGCATCCTTCTAGGGACTTACACTGGATCAGCACTGAACTCTAAATTTCTGCCGTTCTCCCCTGCACTCCCCTGCCTTCTCCTTACTTCCCTAATTTGCATTTTATTTATTTATTTTTTCAGCGGTAATATATTCAGTGACTCAAAATTCAAAAGCGCCAAATGAAAATGTTTCCTTGCAATTCTTTTCCCCAGACACTCAGTGTTCTCTCTGGAGTCAACCGCCATTTGCCGTGTCTGGTGATCCCTTTGAGAGGTATTTCATGCAGACACTAGGTCTTGCATTCCACTTCCTTCTTTTCATACAAATGGGAACATGGAGCTCACAAAAAGGAGTTACCATAGATACTGCTTTCTATCTTGTCTTTTCCCACTTACTGCTTGCATCCTACAGGATGATTCCAGGTCCTTCCATGAGGAGATCCCTCATTGTCTCTATAACTTTACTCCATTGCATGAGTGGACCATTATTAAGTCAGCTGGTGGCCACTGAGGTTTCTTCCCCGTCTTTTCTGTTACACACACTGCTGCGATGCACATCTTTGTCTGCCACTGCATAACACGTGTAGCTGATACACTTAATTACTCTCAGAAGTGAACCAGATGTTGAGAGTGCATGCACCTGTAATCGTGATAGCTGTTGTCACTTCTCCCTCTTAGGAGTGTCCCAGGTTACACTCCCGTTAGCAGGTTAGGAATCTGCGAGAGTACCAGTTTCCCTTGACAACATAACATGTCACCATGTTTGTTAGTCGGCTTCAATCCAATAGGTAAAACAGTTTAATTTGCATATTACTCTATACTTAGAGACTCCAAAAAATAAAGAATCTTTCATATTTTCAGTTTATTGTCCTGATCACAACAATTTCAGAACAATTTTAGTGATAATGGGATAGTCACCATCCTTGTCTTATTCCTGATTTAATGGGAATGCTTCTCATTTCCCCCCTTTAGGCCTGATGGAAGAGAAGTGCTAAATAGGACTTTAAAGTGCCATAGGAAGTTAAAGTGCTAAATTTCTCTCACTTTCCTCTTTTCAGTCATGATGAATTTAATTTTATCAAATGCCTTTCAGAATCATGTAGAAGATCATATTATTTTTATTCTTCAATTACTTAGTACATTTAATTGCATGGTGAACCATCCTCACATTTCTTAGTCATGAGAAGTTTCTTTCTAATATGTTACTGTATGCTGTCTGCTACTATTATACTTAGGGTTGATCTATCACTTTTCCAAAATAAACTGGTAGGGTTTTTTTTCCTTTGGTTTTGTAACATTTTAAGGTTTGGTAGAATTCTACCTGGACACTGTCTACACCAGTGTTTTTCATGCTCCTATTTTTTTAATCCCCACCCACGGACATTTGTTTTTCATTGGGGTGTGTGTGTGTATGCATGAGAGAGAGAGAAATGTGATATAGAAATATTAATCAGTTGCTCTCTCATCCATGAGACAATACTCCAGCCAGCCAATACAACCATACCAGCCAGGGCTCATGCTCCCATTTCAAGGAACCAGCCGCCCATGTTTGTTTATGACACCCTTGCTTGATTAGATAGGGTTGCTTCTACCAAGTAACATGGGAAATGGACTAAGGTAAGGTACTTAGGGAAAAGGTTAGGGTTGGCCAGTGAGGTGCCTGATAGTGAAAAATTACCCAGGACCTTATATGATTTCCTCTTGGGGATTCTGAGTCTGAGCTGCCCACAGAGAGGGACCAGAGGGAAAGTGGTCCTGAATGCTCAGGCTCTGCAAGATGCTGGCTGGGTCAGTGCAGGTGGTGCTATTATAATCAGACTAAAGACCAGCCATGGTCTCTATCCTCTCAGTGCACCACTGAACATGTCATTGTGCCTTTATAGTGTTTCTTCCTCACAACTTAAGAACCAAAATAGTATGAGACGATGTAGGTTAGTCGTCAGGAGTACAGAGTTCAGAGATGGACAGGCCCAGGTTTGAGTTCTGGCTCCATCAGCGTCCCACTGCACATTCCATGACTCATCCCAGGACTGGAACCTGCTCCATGGCCAAAACACCTCCTGATATCCTGACGCTCAAAAGCATGTTTAAAATAATTGGATTCTGTAACCTAACATTCTCTATATGATCCAAGTTTAGGGACATATTTCTGCAAATTATTTTTCAGAAGCATTTCACTTAGAATTACTAGGCTGAAAATAATTTAGAAACCTGTAGCTATGGTTTCCCTAAAGTGCTCTTCATTTTGACAGAATTCATGCTTTGACCTACGTGGCAAAATGGAAAGGGACTCTGTGCAGATGCTCTGCTTAGGTGACTCGGCTGGTGAGCTCTGCATTTTGCTTCCTGCTTCATGAACTAGAGTGAGTCCTAGTCGTATTGATTTTCCACATGTTACTCAGTCATGGGCCGCAGATGCCTTTGCAACAGCTTGTTTCTCACAAAAGAGGAAAATACCCTAACATAACAGTTGCATTTTCTAAAAGTCTGCATAATTATTGAGGAATTTGGCAAACTTTCTCTTGTATTTATATAGTAAATAAAACAAAATAATGAGCAAATTCCATACATTCAGAAGGCTCTGCAGTCTCTTCCCTGATTCTGCATTCTCTGTTAAAATGAGCAAACCTGTCTAAACTGAGAAGCTGGATGTGGGGAGAGTCATGCTACCTCCTTGTGGAAACCAGAAAGCAGGGCTGATTTATTGTGCGCTGTTCTATTGTTTTCTTTTATTTTATTCCCATCATAGCTCTAGATTGAACTCCATAGGTAGTCTGAAAAGAGAGGCCAATTTCAGATATTTTAATTTCCCAATTGAAAAATTGTTTGCCTCTCCAAAAGTTATTATTTTATTTTCACTAAAGCATCTATTGAAGACTTTTGGTCAAGATGGTGGCATAGGTAAACATGGCTTGCCTTCTTGCACAACTACATCAACATTTACAATTAAAACATAGACCAGCCACCACTCAGAACCATCAGAGGTCCAGCTGCATAGAAGTTGACAAGTACAGAATTAAAATAATAATAAAAAACATTCATCTGGATTGGTAGGAGGGGCACAGACACTGGATGGGGTGGTCCCACATACACATGTGGTGGATAAAAATTTGGGAGGGATATCTTGGGAGTAAGGAGTCCCAAGTGACACCAAGTTCCCAGCCCAGGGTTCCAGTACAAGGAAGATAAATCTTCTAACATCTGCCTGCAAAAAACAGTGGGGATTGAGTCAGTGGAAGAGACTTTTGGAGTCCCAAGCAATTCCCCTTAAAGAACCCACACAGACACTTACTCCCTCTGAGCTCCAACGCCAGGGTACCAGCTTGAAAGGCACCAGTAGCATACAGGGATGAACTGAATTGTCTGGCATCAAGGAGGGAGCTGGGAGCTTTCTCTCAGACAAAAAGAAGGGCAGAGGCCATTGTTCCTTTTCTGATCCCGCCTGAACAGAGCCACAGAACCTGCAGGTGGGTCCCATATCTGAGACTCCATCAACCTGGCTAGCCTTGTTTTCCCTACCCTGGAGACCCCTGAGACTTCATCCCACCCACCTTACAGACCCCCCTAAATGTTAACCTTAACTTCTCCATACGTATGGCTTGTCTTGGCTCATGCTTCAAAACTTCCTAAATCCTATAAAACAAGCAACAGCTGGCCTCAGTAAGCCCCAGCTCTCACACCTCTTGTTAAGTTGCCCCAGGCCTGGCATTAGCAGCAGCCTAGGTTCACAACTTGGCTTCACCTGGGAATCTTAAAGCCCAAGTAGCAGCCATTTTATATTGCTTTATAACTCATTAAGGGTGGGCCTGGGAAGAACACAGGAGGCAGCTGAACTTGGTCTAAACATATGAGAAACCCCAGAGCCTGCCCACACAGGGGACAGCTACAGATGACATAGAAACACCATCACCCAGTCCCTACACAGCTGATCCTCTATGGTGGGTGAAGGTTGGTGGTCAGTGGTCACAGCCAGTTCTTTCAGTTTACTGGTCTGGACAAAACATCCCACTGACCTGCCAACAGTAACCAAGGCTCAAGTACAAGAGGAGGGTGTACTCAGCCCATGCAAAAGACACACCTCATATATCCAACTTGGGTGATGGGGAGGCTGTTCCACAGGGCTCTATAGGACACCTACTACATTAGGCCACACTACCAAGACACGGAGTCAAAGTAGCTCTACCTAATCCATAGAAACAAACACAAAGAGGCTGTCAAAATAAGGAGACAAAGAAACGCGGCCCAAATGAAAGAGCAGATCAAAACTCCAGAAAAAGAACTAAATGAAATGGAGATAAGCAATCTATCAGATGCAGACCTCAAAACACTGATTATAAGGATGCTCAAGGAACTTAGTGAGGACCTCAAAAGCATAAAAAAGATGCAGTCAGAAATGAAGGATCCACTAATTGAAATCAAGAACTGTTTACAGGGAAACAACAGTAGAGTGGATGAAGCCAAGAATCAAGTCAATAATTTGGAACATAAGGCAGCAAAATACAACCAATCAGAACAACAAGAAGAAAAAAGAATCCAAAAAAAATGAGATAGTGTAAGCAGCCTCTGGGACAACTTCAAGTGTTCCAACGTTTGTATCACGGGATGCCAAAAGAAGAGAAAGATCGAGATTGTAAATAATTTTTTTAAATGAAAGAAAATCTTCCTAATTTGGTGAAGAAAATAGACATGCAAGTCCAGGAAGCACAGAGAGTCCCAAACAAAATGGATGCAAAGAGGCCCACTTCAAGACCATTTATAATTAAAATGCCAAATGTTAAAGAGAGACTCTTAAAAGCAGCAAGAGAAAAGAAGTTAGTTACATACAGGTGAGTTCACATATGATTGTCAGCTGATTTATCAAAAGAAACTTTGAAGGCCAGAAGGGATTGGCAAGAATTATTCAAAGTCAGGAAAAGCAGGGACCCAGAGCCAAGACTGCTCTACCCAGCAAAGTTATCATTTAGAATCGAAAGGTAGATAAAGAACTTCCCAGGCAAGCAAAAACTAAAGGAGTTCATCATCATCAAACCACTACTGTATGAAATGTTGAAGGGATTTATTTAAGAAAATAAAAAAGATCAAAACTAAGAACAATGACAATAAATACATACCTATCAACAGTTGTTCCTGAAAAACAAACTAAGCAAAGAAGAAGAGCAGAGAGAGAATCCTGGATAAAAGGAGGGTGTTGATGGTGGCCAGATGAGAAGGGAATATGGGGAAGATGAGTGAAGCGGCAAGGGGACAAACAGGTAGTTGAGAATAACCACTGCAATATAAAGTACAGTATAGGAAATGGAGTAGCCAAAGAAACTATACGAATGACCCACAGACAAAAATAATGCTGTGGGGATTGCCTCAGGGGGTGGCAGTTGCTGGGTGGAAGGGTGAACATGGGGAAAAATTGTGACAACTGTAATATCATAATCATAAAATATAATTAAAAAATAAAAGTCTCATCATTTGTGTTGGCTACTGCAGCTGATATTTTCCTTTAAATTTCACAGTTTTACAGAAGAATGAGTTTACTTTTATAGGGTATTTATTTTAGATTTCATATGACTTATGACTCGCAGAAAATATCACATATACCCCCTCCCCTGAGAAGCTATATAGGTAAACTTTAAAAAATTCTTGTAAACACAAAGCAATGTATTTCCTAATTTCTCTACCAATGTGGGAAGTTTTCAAAACCTGAAGAAAATCAGATCAGATACTCTTTTTTTTTTTTTTCAAAATTTCCTTTCTAGATTTAGTTCTAGTCTTTTTTGATATGTAAAGGACAGTAACCAAGATCAATATGATTACCTTTAAATTAAGGTTTTTTTTTTTTTTCTTTCAAGATGATGTTGGAGTAGGGCGGAGCGGATTCTAGCTCCCGCACTCGTGGGTGAAAATCCTGGCAGATCTATAGACAAGCAGCGCACTAATCCATCAGTTATCCAGCACTTGTGAAATTAAAAGAACAGAGATTGTGACGGACGCTGAAACACCAGAAAGCGGCAGGTCAGTAGGGTCTTGGGGACCAGAGTAAAGACAAAGCAGTGGCGGGGGCTGGCGCCCCAGGCCAGGTGGCCCTGGTGCTGCCTCTACGGCCAGGGTCCAGAGCCATCAGTCTGAGACCAACACCAGAGAGGTCTACCACAGGAGCTTGGGCACCCAGCGGCCCCAGTGGCCACCAGTGCGGGCCAGCAGCTCCCCTGCTTCCTGTATAAGCAAAACTAAACAATACCAGGCAGAGACCTGTCTGCTTGCCAGCTTGCATGTTCGGGGAGGGGTACAAAGACACAGGGCCTGGTTCAACTGCAGACTCTGTGATCGCAAGCCTGGGAGAACCGAGAGATGCATTGGCCTCACGGGTCTGGTTGGGGACTAAGCGGGAATGAGAGACAGGCTGTCTGGAGAGGTTTTTTTTTTTTTTTTTTATTGAAAGTGGACTGAGGTGTTCTCCTGCCAGGGCAGCTTGGCTTGCTTCCCATCCGGCCTTGCAGGGAGCCAGGGGGAAAGTGGAGGCACTTGGGGACTAGCCACAGGACTGGGAAGCCCTGCCGGTTTCTCAGGTCCCAGACAGCCTGGTGGAAGCAGAGGCCTCTGAGACACCGCCAGGGGATTGGGAAGTGCACTGCCCGTTTCGCCGGTCCCGGAAGGACTAGCGTGCAGGCGCCGAGAATTTGGAGCCTGTGCCACAGGACCAGGAGCACCCTGCCTGTTTCTCCAGCGCACGAGGCGCGGAGACCTCGGAGCCGGCGCCAAAGGACCAGGGAAGCGCCCTGCCGGTTTCTCGTGCACGCGGGCTGGAGACTTTGGGGCCGGCGCCGGAGGACCGGGAAGCGCAGGTTGCGCAGTCCCGGACTGCCCGCCGGGTGTGCCCGGTGAGTGTGCAGGCGCCCACACCCCAGTCTGGTAGCCTGGCTAGTGCGCACACTTGCACCTGCATCCCAGAACACAGAGAGATCCTGCTGCAACTAGAAAAACCAGTCTGGACAATTTGAAACCAACAAGGGAAGGGTTTCTCTGTTGTTGTTGTTATTGATTTTTGTTTGTTTATTGCTGTTTGCTTGTTTTTTTTTGGTTTTTAATTTTTTTTCTGTTTTTTTCCCCCTTTTTTAGTAAGTTTTTTGTGCATTAGTTTAGTAGCCTTATATATATTTTTAATTTTATCACTGCTTTATCTTTCTATACTTTGTTCCTCTCCTTTCTTTTTCCCTGTTTTAGTCCTTCTCCCTTTCCTCTTAAACTCATTGCTTTCGCCTCCCCTCTCCTGCCTTTTCCTTTGATTGTATGTTGCTTCGTTTCCTTTTACCCGCGAGAGACACCAACAACTAGGAACTGTGAAAGGACCAGAATGGGACCCGAAGAGGGGGCATCTCAATAGTAGAGACAGAGAAACAAATTTCACCTTCCTATAGCAGAGAAGCCACGAGGAGATGCATATTTTTTCATTATTTTCACCTCTTTTATATTTTAATAATATCTCTGTATTCCTCCTCTTTTTGTAGAGGCCTCTTGGTCTCGAGTAGATATATTGTATTATGAAACAGGCTCCCCCTGTCCTTTCCTCCACAGTGCTTTGCTAACCCTCTAAACTACACACCACTTGTTTTCCCTTAGCACACTACCTAAAGCTCTATACCTCCTACTCAGACAGATCACATAGAGATTATTATATGAGTGCTGCTCTAATATTAGTGTAAATAATAGCTGATCTATACAACAGTAAATACTTCACAACACATCTCCCGGATCTTAGCCCATTGTACAGGTCCCTGAACTCTATCACTGTAGTGGTTACCTCTATTGGCTCACACACCATGCCTATTCACCGTTCCTTACACTCACCTTACCTCAAAATCTGACCATCTAAAACCTCACTGCTTTCTAGTTACAACTAACAAGCCTTCCCTCCCCAACAAGAGGCTTATCTTTTGTCCATCATCTCGTAAAAGTGTCAAGTTGGGCTGAAGAGTACAGTTAATACAATATACAGTCTAAAGATCGCCTGTCTCCTCTCTACCAGGTGTGACTGTAAATATCATAAAAAACTCTTATGCTGTCATAAACCATTTTGTCTCCTCCTACAACTGATTACACATACACAATAAAAGGAGTAGGTAGAAACGGAGAACATCAAGATACCTGAAGGAGTCTGCACCACTGAAATTCACAGGCATTATACCACAGAGGTTCACAGCATAAACCCAGGGAGTCAGAACAGATCAATTTTAGAAGCCGAGGCTAACAAGAAGAGTCTCAAACAATGGGAAGACAAAGAAACAATCCCCAAATGAAAGAAAAAGAAGAGGCTTCAGAAAGAATGTTAGATGAAATAGAGGCTAATCAACTAGCACATAGTGAATTCAAAGCAGTGGTTATTACGAAGTTCAAAGAGCTCACAGTGAACTACCAAAAACTACAGGGGAACTACAATAATCTCTCTGCAAACTACATCAACATGAAAAAGCAAATGGAAATTATCAGCAAGGGAAAAAAGGAAATGAAGAATACAATTTCTGAATTGAAGAACACAGTAGATAGTTTCAAAAGTAGGATAGATGAGGCAGAGGATCGGATTAGCGAGCTGGAGGACAAAGTAGAAAGCATCTCACAGAAAGAGCAGGAAAATGAAAAGAAACTTAGAAAGAACGAAGAGGGATTAAGAGAAATACAAGACAATATGAAACGTAATAATATCCGAATAATAGGGATACCAGAAGGAGAAGAAGAACAAGGAATAGAAAACATATTTGAAAGAGTAATGAGAGAAAATTTTCCTAATTTGATGACAGAAAAAGTCACACAAATCCAGGAACCACACAGAGTCCCAATCAAGAGGAACCCAAGGAGGCCCACTTCAAGACACATCATCATCGAAATGGCAAAATTCCAAGACAAACAGAGAATCTTAAAGGCAGCAAGGGAGAAAAAAGAAGTAACATACAAGGGAGCCCCAATAAGGTTAGCTGCTGACTTTTCAATGGAAACACTCCAAGCAAGAAGAGAATGGCAAGAAGTATTCCAAGTAATGAGAACCAGAGGCCTACAACCAAGGCTACTTTACCCAGAAAGGCTCTCAATCAAGATAGAAGGCCAAATAAAGAGCTTCCAAGACAAAAGAAGTCTAAAAGAATTTGCTGCCACCAAGCTAGCTCTACAAGAAATACTAAAAGGACTGCTTTAGGGAAAGGAAGGAAAAGAGACAGACAGAGAGGAACACAGGTACAAAAATGGCAATGAATAAGTACCTATCAATGAATAAGTACCTAATAACCTTAAATGTAAATGGATTAAATGCTCTAATCAAAAGACACAGAATAGCTGCATGGATAAAAAAGTATGACCCTCACATATGTTGCCTACAAGAGACCCACCTCAGGACAAAAGACCATCAGAGACTAAAACTGAAAGGCTGGAAACAAATTTACCAAGCAAACGGACAAGAAAAAAAGCTGGGGTAGCAATTCTCATATCAGACAAAATAGACTTCAAAAAGAAGACCATAAAGAGAGATCCAGAAGGTGACTTCATAGTACTCAGGGGAAGATTTCACCAAGAAGACATTAACATCATAAATATATATGCACCCAACATAGGAGCACCAAAATATATAAGGAAAATCTTAGAGGACTTCAAGAATGATATTGTCAGCAACACAATTATAGTAAGGGATTTTAACACCCCACTATAAAAAATGGACAGATCTTCCAAACAAAATATCAACACAGATATTGTGGCATTAAACAACACCCTTGATGAAATGGACTTAACTGATATATACAGAGCCCTTCATCCCAAAGAAGCTAAATACACATTCTTTTCAAATGCACATGGAACATTTTCAAAGATCAACCAAATGACAGGACACCAAACGAGCCTCAACAAATTCAAGAAAATTGAAATCATACCAAGCATTTTCTCTGACCACAAGGGACTGAGATTGGAAACCAACCCCAGAGGAAAAAACCCAAAGCACCCAAAATCATGGAAACTGAATGGTAGGCTACTAAACAATGAATGGGTCAAGAATGAAATTAGGGAAGAAATCAAAAAGTTTCTGGAAACAAATGAAAACAAACTCACAACAACCCAAAACTTATGGGACACAGCGAAGGCAGTCCTGAGAGGGAAGTTTATAGCAATACAGGCCTACCTAAAGAAGATAGAAACATTTCAAACAAACAACCTAACCCTACGCCTACAAGAACTCGAGGAACAACAAAAAAGACAGCCCAGAGCAAGCAGAAGGAAGGAAATAACTAAAATTAGAGCAGAACTTAATGACATAGAGATTAAAAGCATAATTCTAAAGATCAATGAATCTAGGAGTTGTTTTTTTGAAAAGATAAACAAAATAGACAAGCTCTTAAGTAGGCTCATCAAGAAAAGGAGAGGACTCAAATAAACAATCAGAAATGAAAGAGGACAGATTACAACTGATACCACAAAAATAGAAGGGATTGTTAGAAATTACTATGAAGACCTGTACGCCAAGAAATTTGAAAACCTAGGGGAAATGGACACATTTCTAGAAAAATATAATCTTCCAAAACTTAATGAAAAATAAACAGAAAATCTGAACACAGCAATAACAGCAAAAGAAATTGAAGCAGTAATCAAAAATCTCCCACCACACAAAAACCCTGGACCAGATGGGTTCACAGGAGAATTCTACAAAGCATTTAAGGAAGAGCTAACCCCTATTCTTCACAGACTATTCCAAAAAATCCAGAAGGATGGAAAACTCCCAGATTCTTTTTATGAAGCCAGCATCATCCTAATTCCAAAACCAGATAGAGACACAACAAAGAAAGAAAACTTCAGGCCAATATTGCTGATGAACATAGACGCAAAAATCATCAACAAAATATTGGCAAATCACATCCAACAATATATCAAAAAGATCACACACCATGACCAAGTGGGATTCATCCCAGGGATGCAAGGATGGTTCAATATTCGCAAATCAGTAAATGTAATACATCACATAAACAAAAGCAAAGACAAAAACCACATGATCGTATCAATAGATGCGGGAAAAGCTTTTGATAAGGTACAACACCCATTTATGATAAAAACACTCAGCAAAGTGGGAATAGAGGGAGCATTCCTCAATATAATAAAGGCCATTTATAAGAGACCTACAGCCAATATCATACTCAATGGGCAAAAATTAAAAGCTTTTCCGCTAAGATCAGGAACAAGACAAGTATGTCCACTTTCACCACTTCTATTCAATATAGTTTTGGAAGTTTTGGCCATAGAGTTTAGGTAAGAAAAGGAAATAAAAGGCATCCAAATAGGAAAGGAGGAAGCAAAACTGTCACTGTTTGCAGATGACATGATAGTGTAAATGGAAAATCCTATAGACTCTACCAAAAAACTGCTTGAACTAATTAATGAATTTGGCAAAACAGCAGGATACAAAGTCAATATCCAGAAATCAAAGGCATTTTTGTATACTAACAATGAATGAGAAGAAGCAGAAATCAAGGAAAAAAATCCCATTTGATATAGCAAAAAGAAAAATAAAATATCTGGGAATAAACCTAACCAAAGAGGTAAAAGACCTGTATGCAGAAAACTACACAGCACTGAAGAAAGAAATCAGGGAAGACACAAACAAATGGAAACATATACCTTGTTCATGGATTGGAAGAATTAACATCATCAAAATGTCCGTACTACCCAAAGCAATATCAGATTCAATGCAATACCTATTAAAGTACCAATGGCATATTTCACAGACATAGAACAAACACTTCAAAAATGTATATGGAACCATAAACAAGACTGAATAGCAGCTGCACTTTTGAGAAAGAAGAACAAAGTAGGAGCAATCACAATACCTGATATCAAACTGTATTACAAGGCCACTGTAATCAAAACAGCTTGGTACTGGCATAAAAACAGGCACATAGATCAATGAAACAGAACAGAGAGCCCAGAAATCAACCCAAATCTCTACAGTCAATTAATATTTGACAAAGGGGGCAGTAACATAAAATGGAGTAAAGATAGCCTCTTCAACAAATGGTGTTGGGAGAACTGGGCAGCTACATGCAAAAAAAATGAAACTTGAGCACCAACTTACACCATACACCAAAACAAATTCAAAGTGGATAAAAACTTAAGTATAAGCCATGACACTATTGAAGTTCTAGAGGAAAACATCGGCAAAAAAATCTCAGATATTTCACGCAGGAACATTTTTACTGATATGTCCCCTAGAACAAGGAATATAAAGGAAAGAATAAACAAATGAGATCTCATCAAAATAAAAAGCTTCTTCATGGCTAAGGAAAACAGTATTAAATTAAAAAGACAACCAACTGTATGGGAAACATATTTGCCAATGATACCTCAGACAAAGGTTTAATCTCCAAAATATACAAAGAACTTACACGACTCCACTCTAGGAAGACATCGAACCCAATTAAAAAAATGGGAAAAGGACTTGAACAGACACTTCTTCAAGGAGGGCATACAGAATATTCAGAGACACATGAAGAGATGCTCAATATCGTTAGCTATCAGAGAGATGCAAATTAAAACCACAATGAGATACCACTTTACACCAGTCAGGATGGCTATCATAAACAAAGCAACAAACAACAAATGTTGGAGAGGTTGTGGAGAAAAGGGGTCCTTAGTTCACTGTTGGTGGGATTGCAGACTGGTACAGCCATTGTGGAAAACAGTATGGAATTTTCTCAGAAAAATAAAAATTGACCTGCCTTTTGATCCAGCAATTCTACTGCTAGGATTATATCCTAAGAATCCTAAAACATCAATTTCAAAGAACCTATGCACCACAATGTTCATAGCAGCACAATTTACAATAGCCAAGAGTTGGAAGCAACCTAGGTGCCCATCAGTAAATGAATGGATGAAAAAATTGTGGTACATATACACAATGGAATTCTATGCAGCAGAGAGAAAGAAGGAGCTACTACCCTTTGCAACAACATGGATGGAACTGGAAAGCATTATGCTGAGTGAAATAGGCCAGGTGTTGAAAGACAAATACCATATGATCTCACCTTTAACAGGAAGCTAAACAACAAAATGAACAAGCAAACAGAATAAAAACAAAGACACTGAAATAGAGAACAAGGGTATAGTAACCAGAGGGTAGAGGGAAGGAAATTTAAGGGGAAGGGGGGAGGGACTTGGGGGAACAAATGTGAG